>NW_015175471.1:35704-46058 GCF_001447785.1 Gekko japonicus
GCGGGACAAAGAGATCTCTAGTCCTTCCAATGCTATTGTTTTCCTCTATTACTTTGTATTGTTCATTCAAGAAGGCCTCCTTATCACTCCTTGCTATTCTCTGGAAATCTGCATTCAGTTGGGTAAATCTTTCCTTTTCACCTTTTCCTTTTGCTTTCCTTCTTTCCTCTACTATCTGTAAAGCCTCATCAGACAGCCACTTTGCTTTCTTGCATTTCTTTTTCTTTGGTATGGTGGTGATTGCTGCCTCCTGTCCTATGTCATGAACCTCTGTCCATAGTTCTTCAGGCACTCTATAAAGTCTAGTCTCCTAAACCTATTCTTCACCTCCACTGTATATTCATCATGGATCTGATCTAGGTCAAATCTGAATAGCCTAGTTGTTTTCCCAACTTTCTTCAGTTTAAGTCTGAATTTTGCAATGAGTAGCGCATGATCTGAGCCACGGTCAGCTCCAGGTCTTGTTTTTACTGACTGGATAGAGCTTCTCCATCTTTCACTGCGAATTATATAATCAGTCTGATTTCGGTGTTGCCCATCTGGTGATATTCATGTGTAGAGTCTCCTCTTAGATTGTTGGAAAAGGGTGTTCACTATGACCAGCATGTTCTCTTGACAAAACTCTGTTAGCCTTTGCCCTGCTTCATTTTGTTCTCCAAGGCCAAACTTGTCTGTTATTCCAGTTACCTTTTGACTTCCTACTTTAGCATTCCAGTCCCCTATGATGAGGAGGACATCTTTTTTGGTGTTAGTTCTAGGAAGTGTTGTAGATCTTCATAGAATCGGTCCACTTCAGCCTCTTCTGCATCAGTAGTTGGGGCATAGACTTGGATTACTGTGATGTTGAATGGTTTGCCTTGGATTCGGACTGAGATAATTCTGTTGTTTTTGAGATTGTATCCCATTACTGCGTTTCGCACTCTCTTGTTGACTATAAAGGCCACACCATTTTTTCTATGGGATTCTTGGCCACAGTAGTAGATATAATGGTCTTCTGGTTAAATTTGCCAATTCCTGTCCACTTTAGTTCACTGATTCCCAAGATGTTCAATATTGCCATCTCATTTTTGACCACGTCAAGTTTACCTTGATTCATAGATCTTACATTCCAAATTCCTATGCAGTATTGTTCTTTGCAGCATTGGTCTTTCCTTTCACCATCAGACACATCCACAGCTGAGTGTCCTTTCGGCTTTGGCCCAGCCGCTTCACTCTTTTTGGGGTTACTTGTACTTGCCCTCTGCTCTTCCCCAGTAGCATATTGAACACCTTCCAACCTGAGGGGCTCATCTTCCAGCATCATATCTTTTAGCCTTTTGTTACTGTCCATGGGGTTTTCTTGGCAAAGATACTGGAGTGGGTTGCCATTTCCTTCTCCAGTGGATCACACTTGGTCTGAGTTCTCTGCTGTGGCCTGTCCATCCTAGGTGGCCCTCCACAGCACAGCCCACAGCCTCATTGAACCACACACACAAGCCCCTTCACCACGTCAAGGCAGTGATCCATGAGGGAGCTGAAACTACTATATAAATGCAAAAACCCAGTTCACATCTACAAGCTTGTATTCATCATACAGGCACAGTTCTTGGAATATACCCTTCTTCTGGCTCTTACAGTGTTATAACCCTGACTGATGTATATCATGTTAAGCATGTAAAAGAAATAACTACTCTCAGCCTGTGCCATATCTAAACTGGGCATGTTTTCAGCTTCTAGCAACACTAAACCCATTTCTGTTTTACACCAGTAGTTCCTACTTTAAGATTCTGAATGACCTGACTGAATATCTCTGACACATATTTTAAAAATCACTTCCATTTATAACAGAGGCCCACTTGTATGAGGACAGCTTTCATCTGTAAAATAAATGGTTTTCGCTCCTATTATAAGGCTACAGGTAATACCCAAAGGACTAAAGCATTGCAGCTGCTAAACAGAGTACACAATTTACCACTAGCTATAAAATTATATATAACAAAAATGATTTCAAATATATTCTGCTACATTTTGGTTGACAAAGGGCTTGAGCGAAACCTTCCATTTCCCTGAAATACCTGCTTTGATTTAATGATAATGGACTCAAACTACTAAGTGATGCTTTTGAAGAAGCTGGGAATCCATAGTACAGAACGAGGCTTCATGGGTTCAGCTTTTTGTCTCTTTTCTGGGTAACATCCAGATGATCCACACTGACTAATCTCAAAAATGGAGATTATATTGTGCCTTGCACAGTGTTTTTCATAAGTCTCTAGCAGTGGAAAACAGAGAATCTGCAATCTATTTTAAAACTATTTACTTTTACATTATGTCTTTTACATTATGGTTGCTGCTATGAATACAGAATGTTTTACTTCTGTTTTTACTTTTGTAAATCTTAGACTGGGATTATGCTTATTTTTAGGTAACAATTTGAATGTTTTATCACTGATGTTTAAATTAATTGTTGGATGATCTTATGAAGAAGTGGCTTAGAAATGTTTTAAATAATAAATAACTCTGTCAGCACTTCACATAGTACACTAGATGTAAATAGCATATTGGTTAGTACAACATTGGGAACTAGATAAACTATAGAGAGTCACTGAATACTTTACTTTCTGAATGGTGAATGCTCAGCACCTCCACAAAAGCATAACTCCCGGGGCTCTTGAGAGGGAGGGAGCCATGACAGTTAAATAAAAATAAAATCTATATAGGCTCTTAAGACAAGCCCTAGAAAGCAATCAAAGGATATATTACTGAATAGAGATCAGGACAGGTTACAGCCAAGGCCTAACCACTAGATGTTAGAGAAGTCACCCATCATTATATCAAATTCTGCTCTGGACCATATTTATTTATTCATTTAAAATAACTTTATGCCACCTTTCCACCCAATCAAGGTCCACAAGGCGGTGAAGAGAAGAAACATTAAAACATTTAAACAACTAAAAACACAATTAAAATTATAAAATAATTCAGTTAAAAACACATGAACAAACAACACTAGAAGTTGGGCCAGTAACCATTATGTCAGATGAAACAAAAAGTGTTTAACTGCTAACAAAAGACACCAATAGAGGTGGGTCATCTTCAGAGGCTCTGCTTCAGTTGTCCCCCCAATCTGAGGCTATACAGTGGCGACCCAAGAAAGGGCTTTCTCAGTCAAGGCACCAGAACTTTGGAACTCCCTCCCCAGGGAGATTCATCTGTCTCCCTCTATCTGTGTTTTTAGCCAGCAGCACAAGACTTCTTTGTTTTGTTTGGCATTCTTCCAATAACTGTTATTGGTCCTCCTCCCTGGTTCTGGTATTGTTCATTTGTGTTTTTAATTGAGTTATTTTATAATTTAAACATTGTTTTAAATTGTTCAGATGCTTTTATGTATGCTGCTTTGGAAAGGCAGCATAAAAATGTTATAAATAAAATAAATGTGGAAGGGAATCTGATTCCCCATCCCCTCTGTGATCCCTTTCTTGTTTACATATATTCCACTTGAAAATGGAAAAAAACTGGTCCCACTTCTGTTTTTGCTGTGTGGAGACAAGAAGACAGCTGAATTATCTGAACATATCAGAACTGGAAATGGACTGGAAATATGGATATTTTTATATTGGTGTGGGAGGGGTCGTTGTGATGCTGTTTCCACTCTTGTATGAAAGCTCAGTCAGGTAATTAATAGAAAAATATTGAGCACAAGTCATCTAACCATGAGTCACCAAGCAGATGAAGAGACTGGTAGGTGACATATTATTTAGATGCTATGAATTTATTAAAAATAAAGGGAAAGAACAATCTCTTTGAGACAGTGTGATATAGAAGTCAGAGGAGGACTGGAAGATTCAAATGTTCCCTTTGCTATGAAGCTTACTGGGTGAAGTTGGACCAGTCATTTGTGAAGATAAAATAGGGACCGAAGAGTCATGTATGATGAGCAGCTTGAAGAAAGGCTAGGGTAAACATGTAATAGAGGTTTTCTCCCTAAGCTATTTTATTATCTAACATGGGCAGCCATTCAGCAGACAGCAATAAAGACACACTCAGGTCTGCTTTAGCCTTGGATCAAAGACACTGCGTCTGCCTGATGAAGGAGTATTTGGTGTTATGTGACTCATCATAGTAATTGTTAGAAAATATATCAAAGCAGCTGGTATGGATGAAGTTTAGATTGTAGGGTTACATGGAAATAAGAAGTATCCTTTGTTTCCCCTGAGCTGTGTGTCTGTACACTGTAGGCAGCTGATGTTCATGCTTCATTTAGTGGTTTTAGTCTGGGGTTGCCAGGTCCTTGGCTCTCACCAGCAGGGTGTGGGAGGGAGCTTTCCAGGAGTGGGGGGTGGGGTGATTTTGCCACACAAAATGTCTCTGATGTGATGACGTCATACAGAAGTGATGCCATCACACCGGGAATTCATGCGGTGATGCTCTGATATTTTGGGCAAAACTCTATGGTTACCGTAATTTTTTGCCCCAAATACCACAGCATCACAGTGCAATGTCCTGCCATGATGACATCCCTTCTGTGTGACGTCTTCAGGTTGGGGATGTCACACCAGATCGTGGCTGTTGGGGGAGGGCTTCCCCCTGCCAGCCAACTGGCTGGCAGCAGGCAGGAGCCCACAAAACCAGGGGATCCCCTGCTCCCACCTGGGGGCTGGCAACCCTATTTTAGGTTGCATCTACATGAATGTAAATATGCACCAGTAATTGTTTCTTATGGATGATACAGTAGAGTATGCCTTACTTCTGCACCATGTTGGAATGAATTATGCTGATCTTTCCCACAAGGGGGATCATGTTTAATGATAAACCATGTAGGTATCCCCAGTTCTTTTCCTGATTGTGTTTCCTAGAGGGCAAGCCAACATACTATCTGTGGTCAGGCCTGTAGCCGTGGTAGGGCATTTGGGGGCACTGCCCCCTCCAATGTGAGGCATGTCCCACAACAGCTGCTGCCCCTCTCCTCCCTCCCTCCCCCTCGTGAGATTTAAAGGGTCCTCCAGCTGATCACTGGGCCCTTTAAATCCTGCAGGAGGTGAGGGAGAGGGGCGGCTGCTGGCTGCATGCCTTCCCTGAACTCCAAACGACGATGCAGACACCCCTCTCCCTTGCAGGGGAAAAAGAGCGACTGCTGGCTGCACACCTTCCCTGAACTCCAACAAGTGTTGCTTGGAGTTCAGGGAAGGCATGCAGCTGGCAGCTGCCTCTCTCCCTCACCTCCTGCAAAGGAGAGGAGTGGCTGCACACCTTCCCTCCTCCTCCCTCCCCTGCTGCCCCACAAAATTTCCCTATGCCCCACCAACCCAAGATTTCTGGCTACAGGGCTGTCTATGTTAGACAGGTATATCCTGGAAAAGGAATAAGTTGAGAGCTATAAAGATCTCATGAATAAACACTCCAGAAATGAGATTTTCTTTAAAGACCAAAATACTCCTCATTTAATACCTCTCACACAGCTGATTCAAATATGCATACAATTCCATGGTGCAGTCTTCTCGTACAACTGACCCACATCAGAATGCAGAAAATACAATCCAGGGCCCAGACATAGAGTGCTGGGAACGGGTACATTCTACTGGGACTCAGAGACCAAAGTCTTGACTGCAAGTATATTAATGGTCTATTTATATCATTTCAGACATAATATAGATTTTTTTTCTTTCATAATTAATCAGAGGGGATGTATGGGGAGTGTCATGAAAGTGGAGATTCTGTGTTACAAGTTTGTACTGGACCCAGAGCAATGGTATTTTGAAGTCCTCACAATCTCAAATCTACATCTCCATCCACATGTAATGTCCACATGCAATATCCAAAGCTGGCTTGGAACACCTAGGATGTGAACATCACAAGCATTAAAAAAGTATTAAAGACTTTTAGTGCACAATCCTTCCAAAGCTAAACATTTTCCAATACCATTGATTTCAAGGAAAAGTCAAATTATTGTATCACTTTATTACCTAATTGTGCAAGTGAAATGACTGCATGTGTGAAGATGATGGAGATATGGATTTGAATGAAGCAAATAGATACAGAACTTTCGCTAGTATTGTAATACTTTTTTAAAAACCTACAAGATTTTGTAATTTTTCAGTACCACATACTCCTTTTCCTCCTCAGTGTTCTACATGGCAAAGTGTGAAAACCATTGGAATACTGTGGATGACAAAGATCACACAACAGAATTTTATACACTTTGGGTTGAATCTAGTGCAACACTTGTACTAGAGCTCTTCAGCAAGCAGAAATGCACAAAAATTGTGCTAAGTGTGATGTATTGTATCCCCACTTATGTTTCCAATTGCACAGAAACTTGTGGAACCAATTTATGGGAATTAAAATACACAGGGAGGAAAGCACTAGTTGTTGCACAAGATCTTGTGCAAGCCAAAGACACGAAGTCTGTTTATGTTTCTGCTTGCACATTGCTGGATCCAAGCCAATATATGCAGTGGAATTGTATATTGTTACATGCCCTTAGGGAAAAGGGCTACCTTTTCCAAATTTCAGTTTGCCTAATGTCCATGAGTGAAAAGTAAGCAAGTTGTGTCACTTTAACTTGTTAGGTTCCCAATTAATTAATTAATTAATTAATTAAAGCCATAAGTGTGTTTTTAGAAACAGTGAAATTATATCTTTATATCTAATTTTG
Source organism: Gekko japonicus (assembly GCF_001447785.1). Classification (NCBI taxonomy): domain Eukaryota; kingdom Metazoa; phylum Chordata; class Lepidosauria; order Squamata; family Gekkonidae; genus Gekko; species Gekko japonicus. The sequence continues at coordinate 42,336 of NW_015175471.1, forward strand.
AAAATAGCCCCAGAATGTGTATCAAAAAATCTGCACAATTGGGATCAGGGATGGAGAGGAGAGAAGTTTCTGCAAATGTGGGAGGATCCCTTGGTCTGCATAATAATCATAATCATAATAAATAACTGAAGAGGTACAAAGAAAATAATAAAGTTTTAAATGGCCAAGATTTCTCAACAGCCATTCTGGATGGCCTACACAACTCATAAGGCTTTTCTAATCGTACCTAAGCACTTCATTGGAGCTTTGAGCATTTCAGATTGGACCTAAGAAGATCCATGGGTAAAGGAAATAATTTACATCTTGATGAGTTGCCCATTTGGATCTCAAGAATATTTGACACCACTTACTCCATGGGTAATTATTATTTTTTTTGGTGTTGTGAAGAGTTGGACTCAACTGTGCAACTGAGCAACAACAAACAACAAACAACAAACAACAACTCCATGGCTGAACTTCTCAGTGTGAGTGAGGTCCATTCTGTATATGATTAGTTTTACATATGTCTTTGTTAAACTAATGAGTGAGAAAGGCTTAGTGCCAAAACATGTTTGGTACTGGTTCTTGCATATGGAGACAATATGTACGTTTATATCTGTATTTATAAAAATGGAAATTTGTCTTTATCTGGGATTAAATATTTATATGCTGAACCATAGGATTGTTGTTTTTAAATGATATTTTAGCACCATCTGAATGTATTATTAAATTATTTATGATATTTTGTACATTTGCACTAAGTGCATAGCTATTTTTTATTTTCTTTTTCTTTGTTCCAACCTTTTTGGTTACCTTTCTCATGCAGGGTTGTATTTTTCTCCACTTTTTTGGTTGCACTACTCATAATCCAAAATGTCTGCTATAGCTTCACATGGTCACTGGGGGTAAGTTGGGGAAAGAAGATATAGGCAAGCAGTAAAGACAAAAAGGAAGATGGGACTACAAAAGATGAAGGAAAGAAAAATGTAGCAAAAGAGGAGTGGAGGGAGGAAGAAAGTAGGGACAGATGAACTTCTCAGTGTGAGTGAGGTCCATTCTGTATATGATTAGTTTTACATATGTCTTTGTTAAACTAATGAGTGAGAAAGGCTTAGTGCCAAAACATGTTTGGTACTGGTTCTTGCATATGGAGACAATATGTACGTTTATATCTGTATTTATAAAAATGGAAATTTGTCTTTATCTGGGATTAAATATTTATATGCTGAACCATAGGATTGTTGTTTTTAAATGATATTTTAGCACCATCTGAATGTATTATTAAATTATTTATGATATTTTGTACATTTGCACTAAGTGCATAGCTATTTTTTATTTTCTTTTTCTTTGTTCCAACCTTTTTGGTTACCTTTCTCATGCAGGGTTGTATTTTTCTCCACTTTTTTGGTTGCACTACTCATAATCCAAAATGTCTGCTATAGCTTCACATGGTCACTGGGGGTAAGTTGGGGAAAGAAGATATAGGCAAGCAGTAAAGACAAAAAGGAAGATGGGACTACAAAAGATGAAGGAAAGAAAAATGTAGCAAAAGAGGAGTGGAGGGAGGAAGAAAGTACGGAAAGAGGATAAGTGTCAAGGGTGAAAGGAAGGACTGGAGGAACAGTAGAAGATGTGGGCAGACAGGTTGTTAGGCCTGACAGAAAGAAGGAATTAGAAGAAAAACTGCAGTGGTTGCAAGTTGAGAGAGGTGGAGATAGCTAGGGAAGGAAGATTCTCCCATGAGTCCTTGTGGGTCCCCCACTTGTCTATTGCATTTTTATCCTGCTCTTTTTCCAAGAAGCTTAGAGCATTATACATGGTTCTACTTTTTCCCCTCTCTTCATTTTAACCTTACAGCAACCTGAGACATATTTGGCTAAATGGCCAGTCCAAGGTAAGTGAACATCCTGGCTGGAACATCTGGAAATTTGAACACTGGTCCTAGGATGCCATGCGATCCAACTGTACCACGTATCTATAACATAATACCACTTTATAACCCAATTGCATCTCATTTGCAATATGGTATGTAATTTTTTGTAACCCTATTTCTAAAATGATATTATAAAGCAAGGAATAGTATAGATGGGTTAAATTAAAAGGAAATGAAAAATGAAAATGTGTTCATGCACATGAAAGCTCATACCTTGAATAAACCTTTGTTGGTCTTAAAGGTGCTACTGGACTCTACATTTGTTCTGCTGTAGAGATTGTGACACTGGAGTACAGGGGGGAAGACTCTAAAATTATTAGCACATTGGAGAGCATTAACAGAGAGAAATCTCCAAATATCAAAACCCTGAGCCACACAATAAAACCCACAGATGGACAGTAGTTTCAGGAAGCCCTTCTTCATACCATGCTTAAATTAACTGCTGGAACTCATTGCCCTTGGAAATCGTAGTGCTGAATGAAATAGATGGCTTTTAAAAATACATTACACACATTCCTGAGTCATCTGTCATTCACTAGCTATCAACTATAAATTTTTTGAAACAGGATTACTAACTATTGGAGCCAAATGACAGGGGATGGCTCTCTCTATCATGTCCTTTTTGCGAGTTTCTCAGAGGCTTCTGGTTCACCACTGCTGGAGACAAAGCACTGAACTAGACGTATCATTGATCTGATCCAACAAGGCAGTTCTCTTCTTATATTTTTATGTTCTCTGAATGAATGTGCAGCTGGTTCCTATGGTGTGTGTCCAAACAGACAAAAAAAGCTACCTTGTGGAGAAAGCAGTAATAAAATGTGTTAGAGCCATCTAGACATTCCCATTCTTCTGCTCATTTATAAACAAGAGCAAAAAATGTCTCTCTTTCAGACAAATGTGACATAACCACAATAGAGAAATTATTCTTAAAGGGCATGTTCAGGAGTTTTTAAAAGGAGAATATACCCCTGTTTGAAAACAGGACAGCAAAGTGTCAGCACAAAACAAAATGCAGATTTTATTTACTGCTACTAGAAAAGGAAGTGCAGTAGCACCAGTGCAGGCACAGCGGGGGGAGGGGGGCTGTGCAACAGTCCTCATTTGTTGGGGCCAAATCTTAATGTATGGTTTCTTCCTGACTTGGCCAGTTTATTTATTTATATTTATTTATTTATTTTGGGATTTATATCCCGCCCTACCCGTACGGCCCAGGGCGGCAAACAAGCGGCAACGCCGGAGTAAAACATAAATACAATTAAAAACATAATAAATACAATTTAAGATGGTGCTCTACTCATTTCAAAGGTTCAAGGTGGTCAATGTCCCTCACTGGCGGCCGATGGTATAGCAGACAGGAACGCCAGAGTGATGGTCCTCTTGTGGGCAGCATCAGCCCTCACCCAAGGCCAGGTAGATGGTAAATCAGCCGCAATGGTGGTATAGCGGCGGCGGTGGCGGCTCCTACTCAAAAGCCTGGCGGAAGAGCTCCGTCTTGCAGGCCCTGCGGAACTGCACCAGGTCCCGCAGGGCCCGGATCTCCACCGGGAGCTCATTCCACCAGGTAGGAGCCGCCACCGAAAAAGCCCTGGCCTTGGTTAGGGCAAGCTTGATATCCCGGGGGCCTGGAACCTCTAAGAGGTCCAGACTCCCCGATCGCAGCGCTCTTGGGGGAACATACGGGGAGAGGCGGTCCCTCAGGTAGACTGGACCCTGGCCATTCAGGGCTTTAAAGGTAAGAACCAGCACTTTGAAACGAATCCGGTATGCTATAGGCAGCCAGTGCAGCGCTTGCAGCACTGGCCGGATATGGT
>NW_015175471.1:46494-46632 GCF_001447785.1 Gekko japonicus
GCCTGAGAAAGGTCATCGGGACCAGAGTTCGAACGGCCGTCCAACATCAGATAGAGCTGGGTGTCATCAGCATATTGATGACACCCAAGCCCATACCTCCGGACAATCTGGGCGAGGGGGCGCATATAGATGTTAAAT
>NW_015175471.1:47156-89076 GCF_001447785.1 Gekko japonicus
ACTCTTCGTCGCAAGCACGACGCCACCGTCTCTCTAGCCTTCTCAGTTCTCGTTTCAGCGAGCGCAATTCCTGGGTATACCAGGGCGCTCGCCTATCACGAGTGCGGAGAGGGCGCCTGGGAGCGATCACGTCGATGGCTGAGGAGAGTCGGCAATTCCAATCCTCCACCAGCTCATCCAACATGCCGCCAGGGGGCCTTGGATCCCGTAGAGCCGTCTGGAGCCGCATAGGGTCCATTTGGCTCCACGGGCGAGCCAAAATCAGCTCACCACCTAAACAGGGTCGGGGTGGGACGTTCAGACGGGCCCCCAGGACATGGTGGTCCGACCATGGCACTGCCGAATCAGTGATCCGGTCCACCAAAACTCCCGCTGCAAAGATCAAATCGAGCATGTGACCGGCCCGATGCGTGGGGGCCGAGATGGACTGGGAGAGTCCCAGTGCCGCCATGGACGACACTAGGTCCACAGCCCGGCTGGAGGTCGCGTCCTCAGCATGGACGTTGAAGTCACCCAGGACTAACAGTCTGGGGTGTTCCAACGCCCAGCCTGATACGGTCTCCAGCAGGGATGGCAGGCTATCGGCCGGAGCGTTAGGTGGTCGGTACACCAGCCAAATCGCCAAACTCTCCTCAGCCTCCAGCAGCAAGCCGACACATTCAATGCCCGCGATCTCTACGTGCGGGAGCGCCCTGAAGGAGTAAGCCTCCCGAATGAAAAACGCCACTCCTCCCCCCGCCCCCTAGTCCGTGATTGATGGAGGACCGAGAACCCTGGTGGGGCGAGTTGGGCGAGCGCGACCGTCTTGCCCTCCCGTACCCAGGTCTCGGTCATGCACGCCAGGTCCGCTTGCTGTTCCTGTATGAAGTCCCGAAGGACTTCAACCTTGTTGTTGATCGACCTGGCGTTGCACAGCATCAATGACGGAGGGGGGTTTCTAATCCTGGCCCCACTGCCAGTCACCCTCGGGATGGGTCGCAGGCTGGAAGGACGCCGAGCCGCTCTATTTCTCCACGTCCTTCCCTCTACACTCTGCTGTGACCCACTGCCATACTTCCCTCTCCCCAAGAGCACTGGAATTGGCTGCCCTAACATTGAATAACTGGCGGGCTCCGTAGAAACTTCAGGCCGCTAGCTAATAACGTTCAGCACTAGTCAATCCAATAGCTGCAATATGAAAACAATTCGTGCTATGCAATGTAAAACAGGTTCCTAAAAGCCCAATTCGGGGTACTACTCCCACAGCCAATTCAAACCCCAACAATCATTCCAGCAGCCAAATACACGCATACACTCACAGACACACTCCCAACTCCAGTAGGCCCACTAATACGGGGTCAACAATCTCCCCAAGTTCCAGTAAGCTGGCAACCGATCTTCACATTGATGGTATTTCTACACTTCCAGCACTAGAGGGCTCTGGTGAAGAATAAATCTCCACCACGGCCAGCAGGCCTCAGTTCGATCTTCGCCCTTCCAGCCGACTATGTCCCAGTAATGTTGTTGGAGCGGCCGATGGCAGGCTCCATGAGTCCCTGCCCACTCGGTGTTTCATGTGGGCTAAAGTCCCAGCCACAATTCAAGTGGCCTCGTAACATGGATCTCCGGGGGGGGGGGGTTGACACCCCCGCCTCCACAGATCTTAAAGTAGAGGGAAATGGGGGGGGGGGTAGACAGCTGAAGGGGCTCGGTCCTGGCTCTCACACCGCCAGTCGGCTCACGCCTGACCCGCCGGCTCTCTCACTGCCAGCTAAAGCCCCTAGCTCTGCCTCCACCTCGCTGGTCGCCACAGTTGTCACGTATCAGCAATTAGAACAGTCTCTCTCACAGACTCCAGCCGGCATCGGCAAGTAGACCCAGTCTCTCTGGAGAGATATGCGTGTTTCACTGCACCCAGGCACACAACAGGCTCCGTGTCACCAGAGGGACACTCCGCTCCGAGTCCTAGGCGAGCTCCCACCACGCCCAGGGACCCAGACTCTCTGGGGAGAAGCCGCACTCCGTGTCCCAGATGGGCTCTCACCCCGTCCAGAGACACGGCGGGAGCCCACCCTTTAATTTGTTCTTCTCCGCACTCAGCGCTCCTCACACTGCACCCCCCGGCTCCCATGAGGCACCGACAGCGCCGCACCCCCGGCTCGGCGTCTCTACAGCTCCGCAGGTCGGCGCCTCAGCGGCTTGGCGTCTCTGCAGCTCCGCAGTTTGGCGAGTCGGCGTCTCAAGCCCCTCGCTTCCTCCGCGGCCCAGCAGGCGTCCCAGCGGCCCGGCAGATGGCTCGGCGACTCGGCGGCTCTGCAACTCGGCGCCACCCGGTGCTTCGCAGTTCGGCAACACCCGGTACTTCCGAGTCCTCTCCAGACCCCCCAAGTCCTCGATATTATAACATTACGGTCTCATCCAAGGGTTCTTTTTCCGTTCCAGCTTCCTTCCAAAATTACTCACTCCTACCTACAGAACAACTTACACCTACAAATTGCAGTTTAACTAAACTAAAATCCTGAAGCTGATATGTTAAGATTTATTTGTAAGGATGATTAAGTTTGAGTTCAGTGGCACCTTTAATACCACAACAAAAGACACAAGACTGTGGGGGGAACTTAACCCCCAAAAAACTGAATTAAGAATCAAAAGGTTAAAAAAATCAGAATGTGAGGGAGGGCCCAATAGTTCTATATCTAAACATAAAACATAATATAACCAAATATACAAAAAAACATGTATTTATTACAAATTAGATAAAAACAAATGTAGGCCCGAATAGTAGCCTCAAATCAGAATAAAATCTATTATCTCAAACATAGACCATTTGAACAAAATTTGAGTCCAGTGGCACCTTTAAGACCAACAAAGTTTTATTCAAGGTATAAGCTTTTGTATGCACACATACTTCTTCAGATGCATTAAAATGGAAGTTACCAGTCCATACATATAGATAGAGGGTGAGCAGCAAATTAGCATACAACATAATGAAGATGTTTAACATATGCAAGGACCAAACAGGAATAACAAGCATAGTTTATATGGTTTTGAATTATTTGGTAACACATAGTGAAGCAAATAAATACATTGAAATTGGAGACTGATGTATAAATGTACCCTTCTTAATTATTGGATGCTAAGAGTAATTAAAGGAGCTGCGGTATCTCAAGTGGTTAAGACACTGAACTGCAGGCTGTGGAAGGTCAGTAGTTCAGCAGTTTGAAACCCGAGTGCGCCGCATGACAGAGTGAGCTCCCGTCTCTAGTTCCCGCTCCTGCCAACCTAGCAGTTCGAAAGCAAGAAATTGCAAGTAGATAAATAAGTACCACTTCGGTGGGAAGGGAACAGTGTTCCGTGCGCCTTGGTGTTTAGTCATGCTGGCCACATGACCACGGAAACGTCTTTGGACAGCGCTGGCTCTTCGGCTTTGAAATGGAGATGAGCACCGCAACCCTAGAGGCAGACTCGACTGGCTTTTGAGCAAGGGAACCTTTACCTTTTACCTTTAAGAGTAATTAACTGAGGCCCTGTTGTTACACTCCATCTGTCTCTTCTCAAGCATGGAGGTAACTAACAACAATACTCAGGACTGTCTATGGGCCTGCTTCTGGGCTTCCCTTTTGTATTTGACTTGCCACTGTAGGAGATACTCAGGGTTCAAATGATTTTCTATTGGTTATTGATGATTTACAGGAATCTTTGGGGGAAAGTCTTTGGGACTCTCCTGGAAGAATTGGACTGTTTAAACCACTAAACAGCTTTATAAAGACAGGTGGTTTAATTCATTTTAAATTGACAAGGGAAGTTTTTCCTAACTAAGGACTGTTTGAGTTTTAATGAACAGGTGTTTTTGCGTCAGCTCTTTTAATTGGGATGACACCATAAATTGTCAAGATTTATGATGAAATCTTGTACTTCAAAGAAAGAGGTGAAAAGTTTATGATTTTTAGCAACTTTAAATGAGAAAAGATCATACTAAGTTACTCTTTAAGTTTGAGATGTTTTAACATATTTATATTGAACTATTGGAGTTTATAAGCAATATCTATATATATGTTTGCCTTTTTGCTATTATTATAAAGAAGACAAGATTTTGTTTGCATTTCTAATTAGAATAACAGAAAGCATTAATTGTCATTTAAGAGACTGATGTTTCATCATTTACTTCAAAGGATAATTGGTCAAGATGTTTTTATGCACTTAAAACTGACCTGGCAAGGATCCACAAGCTAAGGATGTCAAAATGAATAGGGTCAAATAGAAGTCCCATTGTACTTTCTATGTAAAATAGATCTAAATTTTTAAGGTGCTTTTATAGCAAAGAATAATTGTTAAAAGAGTAAATATCTCTGAATGTTTATCACTCAGAACAAAAGCTTATGGATAAAATGTTTTTGTATGTTTAATGAAAAAGAAGAAAATTAGTTAAGGTTTTAATTTTCTAATAATGAAATGTGTTTAAAGCAGCAAGGTGTTGACAAGAACAAGAGTTGGAAAATGACCAAGGGCTGACCAGGTGTGTAGGAACCCCAGCCGACATGGCAGACATAAATCATGGACAGGTCAACTAAAGAAGCTAAGTTAAAAGGACTAACGAGCAAAAAGTTGGGAGATGTTCCAAAAGATTTAAAAAAACAAAATAATAAATCATGCACACCTGAAAGTTTGAGATGTTTTAACATATTTAAAAATTAAAAATGAAGAACTTGTATTATAAAAGGGTGTCTCCTGCTGGCTAAAATGAGATGGTGTATTTTACAAATTAAAAGTTTAATTTAGGCAAAAAGAAGCTTTATAAAATTATCAAAAATATTCTGATGGACCAAAATAAAGACTGATAGATAGATTCAGTGCATCTACAGTAGCTTTATGTCACAGGCTACTTTAAAACACTAAAAGAATTCAGGTAAAGGGTTTAATTCTTTAGAATGTCATTGTAATGATATGTTTTCATATTTTGTATACCTTTTAGTGAAAATAAGTTTATAAAATGCTTTAAGAATATCGTTATACTTTTATATCCATGTATTAATGTGAAAGAACCATTTTTATAATGAAAACATCTAAGTTTGTACTAAAAAGGAACTCAGCCTGAGAGAAGAAAAGAAGAGATTGGATTTATACCCTGCCCTTCACTACCCAAAGGAGTCTCAGAGCAGCTTACAAACTCCTTTCCCTCCCCCTTCCCACAACAGACACCCTGTGAGCTCTGACAGAAACTGCTTTTTTTTTTAGAACAGCTGTGCCAGAACTATGGCTTGCCCAAGGTCATCCAGCAGGTGCAACTGGAGGAGTGGGGAATCAAACCTGGTTCTCCCAGATTAGAGGCCGCACACTTAACCACTACATCAAACTGGTTCATTCAAAGGTGAAAGGAGTCTGGGAAGACAGCCAAAAGAAGTAAACAAAAACATAACTCAACACAATGAGCAGTGCACCTGCATTGTAGGAGTTGAGATGTGACCAAGTAACATCTTGTGTGTCAAATATGTGATTGATGACTGACCAGACAAAGAAATCTGAATTGAGCATGTCTAAATGATGTCAGTGATGATGTAAAGTGAGGAGAAGCAAGAGTATATAAGCAAGCTCCTGGCTGTAACACATTGAACATCCACGCTGAATTTTAGCTGTGAGGTGTTCATTATTCAAATAAATTCTTTTATTACCCTTTACTGCCTGGATGATTGCTTTAACTGTGTGGTTTATTGGCTAGCCACACAAGTCAAAGAACCTTAGCATTCTTGAAGCATTGGCTTCACCACTGTTAGAAACAGGATGCTGGACTATATGGACTTGAATTTGTAGTCAAGGTAGTAACCATATGGCCTTGTATCAAATGTTTTTGAGCTGTTCTGATATTTCTCATTTTAGGCTAGAATTTCTGAGTTTTAGAAAATTAGCCATATTACAGAATTAGCCATATTCATTTTTTGTAGCAAAAGCAATCAAAGGTCTTGTGGCACTTTCAAAAAGTATATACTTTTAATCTAGCAGGCAGCTTCAAGAACTAGAGGCAACTTCATCAGATCCAACTTCTGCATCAGATACATTACTGAGGTGATAACATTTTAACTGCACTTTAAACTCTGCTGTTTCAGAAGATAAAAGTTTGTGCTACACATCTCTGAGTTGAACAACTAGGATCTCAATAATCCTCAGTAGCATTATCATGGGCAGGATATTCTTCTCCCAGCAGGAACACAACACCAATATCTCAGACATCCAATTATCAATAATTTGCTCAATAGCATGAGATAAGTAATTTCACTGTGAGTGAATTAACCTCTCAATTAATCTTTGAATCAACCACTTAATGCATGTGCATGGTTTTGTATACATCAAATAGCTTACATATTTTTTTGTCATATTTTAGCCATAGGCTTAAACTATGTGACAGCAGCCTATGGGTAGTAGTAGGATTTGATTTAGTAACCAAAAAGGGCTACATGGACACACAATGGGTTAAACCTTCCATTCAGTCATGGTTTATCTCCTGACTAACATCAGTTTTCCTCAGACAGGCTCTGAAGAAAGAGAGTTGGTAAGAGAATTGTGTGTTCTGATTGGCACAGTGGCTCTCCATGGTTACAGACAGAGGTCTTTCAGATTACCTTATTACTTCATGAGTCTTTTAAAGAGATGTTGAGGATTGAATCTCTGTCCTTCTATATGTAAAGCAGATACTCTACCACTGAACCACAGCCCTTTCCCCAAACTATTTTCTTCGATCTGGTGTCAGTCACTTTCTTTTAGCCCAGCCTAGCTAGATTGTTGTGGGGGGGGGGGGGGGGGGGGGGAGATACAATAACATGAACTCTTCCATGAAAAGCAGGATATCAGTAATACCTTTTTGCTGATTGTGGCCTCCTGTCCTCACTGTCTGTTAATCTGAGGGAAGATCCATGTTTGAATACACAGATCTGTTTCTGTTATGTATCACTGAGCTTAAATGGTTTCACATGACCTTACAGCCTTCTGCTGATTCATTTAATCATTTGTCCCAGGGAACATTTAACATTATAACAATATTTATGGAAGATGATGACACCAAATTCTTCTTTTGAGAACATCTGCTGTGTCAAAGCAATTGTGTTTTCCATAAGGAGAATCCCATTTGCCTCTCCTTTGAAATCTAAGTTTATGCCTCATCCATTTTTACAAGATTCCAAAGTGTAAGAAGACTGAACTAGAATAAGGCTCACATAGGGGAAACAAACATCTGTAGCACAGTAAGCACTGTAGCTTTTTAAAGATAATCTAATCTTCTGCCATTATTATGCATATGGTGATACTGATTGTTCTGCAGCTGCTTTATCTGAAGGATATTTAATATAATATAGTCTCAGGGGCTGAATATCCATCCTGATATTTAAAGAGGCCAGCATTTCTCCAGTCAGCAGTGAAAAGTCTTCCCCAAAACACTGATAGATTGTTATAAGAGATCCTGGCATTTGAAATTAAGATCATGCTGCAGTCATCTTGTGGAAGTTTCATGTTCTCCACTTCTGTTGTCCTATTGCACTGTTCTTTAATTGTTTTAGGCTGCCCGATTGCACTTCTTTGTGTTCTGTGATCTGCTTTGAATCTCTGCAAGATAGGCAGACTATAAAGTAAATAAATACATTAAATGATGACTGCCCTAACAATTTTTCCTCTCTGTTTATATATTGTGCCTCTTTTACTGTGTTAGTATGAAGTTCTTTTTAAAATGATATTTCATTGTTTTTAACATGAATTTTAGTGTTTTCTGTTTAATGTTGCTACCCACTAGGGCTGCACTGACTGCCCTTTCCCCCCTGTGTCAGAGGGACAAGTGGAGAGGAAATTGCCAGTGTCAATGAACAGTGACTTACTGCACACCCTGGAAATGATGTCACAGTGCAGGGGCAGTGGGTAAATGCTAATACATCAGCTCTACATGATGATGTTGCTTCTGGGTCATTCCAGAACTGAGATCCCAACAATACCAGGGAGCCTGCCCCCACACTGGTAAGTTTCCCACATATTGCCAGCCTTGGGCTGACAACCCTACTACCCACCCTGAGCCAACAGGCTTAAAACTAACCAATTAAAGCTGCAATCCCATGTACATTTACTTGGAAGGAAATCTCACTGGACAACTGGGGAAAAAACATGTATGATTGGGTTTAGGGTCGGATATAGATATTTGGCTTGTCCATGCAGGCCTCTTCCCATCTTGCCTTGGTGAGATGCAGCACATGAGTAGCACAGCTGGGGAAGGGCTCCTCCTGTTTTTTCACTGCCTGCTGGGTACAAAAGCAGCACCTCTGAAGCACACCCTGGGCCTCAATGGTGGCAGTAGAGACAGGTGTCAAGGTTTCTGTTTCACTTCTCTTCATTCTGCTTCACTGCTACCTTGCCATGTATTAGGGGGAATTCCTGAGGGGAGAGTGTGTGGGTTGAGTGTTTGCCCGTAGTAGCCATAACCATTTCTCAAGTTGCATCCCTTGGCCTGTTCTCATAGGATTTGGCCTTGGAGACTCTTCTACCAGGCTAGGGTAGATAAGACACCATATATCTGTTAGGGTTGTCATAGTAACATTAGGGGCTGAATGCTGACGTATGCATGGGGTGTGGGGTGCATTGGGTTTTACCTATAACCTCTGAATTTTGTGCATTCTCTTCAGTCCTGAGAAAGATCCAGTACCTGTAGTAAGCATATCTCTAATAAAGCACTTTGCATATTTAAAAAAACAGGCTGCTCTCAGACATTCTTGTCCCTCCCCCTTTTTCAGCCATAATCAAAGGGACTCGGATATCTCTGGAAAGCAGAACCTTGCCTTAACAATCAGGGCAGAATGGTGCTTCCTAAGGGTATCCATGTCCCTCTCTGATTACAACTGGAGAAAGTGAAGGATGGAAAATGGCCATATAGCCACCAGGGGAGAGAAAGTAAGGAACAGCTAGGGGAGTTGGAGGCCATTGGAAGGGAAGTGGCACGCCTCCACTGTGGTGCCTTAAACTTATGCAATGAACCAGCCTTGATTAGACTATGGAGGTGAAATCTTATGCACACTTCCTTGGGAGTAAGAGCTGGGTGACATGTTACAGTCATCATGTGACAGAACTTTTATTCTGTCTGGTGAAATATGGATGGCTCTCCCACCCACAAACAGGGAGAATCACAGTTTCATATGCAACAGAGGGAATCACAGTCTCATATATTTATCTCCATTCATCTATGTCCTTATCACTAATTTCCCCAGCTCTTATGTTTATTTATTTATTTATATCTTCGGCTTATATACTGCCCTGACCCCGAAGGGTCTCTGGGCAGTTTACATAGTAGTTCTAACCCTTCTTATCCCTTAACTTCTACAAAAATATGAATCATGAGTGAAAGAGATAGGCAGCGATAAGCAAAGCTTGCCAGCAGCTATTCCTTCCTTGAGCTTGCGTGATTGCATCCTGCTTCAGCTTCCCTTGTCAGTATTTAGGTGAGCCAGCAGAATTCTCAGCAGGCAGAGCAGGAGTACTCTCACATGGAGAACCTAATGTATGGTTCAGCTCTTACAGCCACAACAGAGATGACAGCAGCCATAGGTAAGTCTTGCCCATGTCTTGTTACCCCAAGACAGCTTTATTAAATAAATTCTTGCCTTTGGTTTTATTGGAGAAGTTGGTGGCAAAGGCAGAGCTAGAAAGAGGCTGGGATAAAAGCGGGGATCTACTATCTGTGTTTATGGAGATAGTCCCTTTAGACCCTTGATTGAGTCAATAACCAGTCCAAATTGTGACTGAAATAGGTTTTTATTAGGAGAAAATAATAATTTAGATATTTACAATCAAATCAAGGATCGCACGCATAAAAAGAGTTAGCTATGAATAGAGGGGGTGGGGGATCAGGGTAATACTATCCCTATCCTGCAGAGGTGAAGAAGTCTGGAGGCTGTACAGAGAGAGTGCATGGACCCCACTAGCGAGACCAAGGAGGGCCTGAGTTATTATCAGGGTGATAGCTTTGTGTGCACCCAGCTCATTCACACCATGTCCTGGACAGGGCTGGGTATATTTATACCAAAAAATGTATCCTAAAGGTATGCTGAGGTGTGGTGGGTAGTTTCACAATGGGTTGATGGGAATTGATGACCATTCAACAGAAATGAAGAGTTAATGTTTACCTTGATGGGTCTGGCATAGGTATGAGGAATACAGATATTTAGACAAACATATAGAAACAGGAATGAGAAGATCATACAGAAGGTATTTGCTGACACTCAGGTGTGGCAGGATTTGTGGCAGGAAACATACAACATAATGCACTCATGACAGAGACACAGACCAATGGCTGGCCATTTAGTCATGGATAAGATGCCTGAAGCAAGAGCAGAGATTTGTCCATTCTTTGACTTACGGACTAAACAGAGATGAGAGGGGGGTTGTTTTGCATGGGGGATGTTTGGCAGCAATGTCAGCCCTGTGTTCTCACTTGGCCTATGTTTAAGCCAAAATGAGATTCTCTTAGTCTCTCAGCAAAAGCCACTACTTAAGACAAGCCTGGCTTCATGAAGGCACTGCTTTTGGAGGTTCAGAGGTTGTTTTGAGGTGTCTCTCTCACCACCCCTGGTGCAGGGCAAGAGCTGCCAGTCACAAGTTGGCATACCTGTGGCCCAACAAACTAAATTAATGCTAACTCCGCATGCAGTGGTGGAGTAAGCACATTTATATGCACAGGGCATCCGTGAATGTGTTTAGTGGTTTTATATTGAGTCAGATTATCCATCTAGCTCTGTAATATATGCTTTAAGGGGCTTTAGCTCTCAGACAAAGTCTTCGGCTTGATATGCCAGGAGTGGAATTTGGCCCCTTCTCCATGTCAAACAAGTGTTTGCCCACAGAGCCATGATCCTGTGTGGAACATCTGCACAGGCAAGTGCTTCATAGGTGTCATCATATCTATTTTGTCCCTGATGGCCCTATGCAACTCAGTGGGATTTACTTCAAAGTTAACATGCTCAAAGTCACGCTGCCCATTTTCTTCTGTCTATCTGTTCAGTTCACCCTTTTTTTAAAAAAATCTGAGACATTAAATTATTTTATGTAATTAGAATGTTCTATCTGTCAGTGGGTATTTCTTGCATCACTGAGGTACCTAGGCCCCCGGAATAGTGTAAACCTCCTAAAAGGGGAGCGGTGGCACAGTGGGTATATCCCACTGCCTTAACATCTGAACTGTGTTAGTTCAAGCCCCGCGCTGGTATGAGCAGCCAGCCTGTTGTCCCCAGCTCATCGTCCACCCAGCGATTCGAAAGCTTCGGTGAGTAGATAAAATGGGAACCGCTCCTTAGCGAGGGCGGGCACGCCAATCTCCCTTCTGGGAGGGCGTTAGCTGACGGTCAGACGTCCTGATCAAGGCTTGTAAAGGCGAACCAAGCTTGCCGGCTACAGAAAGAACTCGGCGTGTGCAATTAAAATGAATATATGTTGTCTTCCATATCCCCTACAAACATTGTTAGTCCCTTGTCTATATTTGAGTAACTGTACATCGCTTTGAGCCCACTGGGGAAAGTGATTAATAAATGGAAATAATAATAATAATAATAATAATTAATATTATTATTATTATTATTATTATTAAAGAGCCCCCTAAGATTATTAGGGTTTAATATGAGTTAATTAAATTATATTATGTAAACATGAGCTAATTAACCCTGTAAAAATGTGTAGACAAATGCTTATCAAGCCAGTAAGCCTGCCTGCTTCATCCTGAAGCAATGCATTTGAAATGAGAATAATTAGCATTCTCATACTCAGGGAATGACAGAAAGAATCCAAAAAGAGACAAACGCCTGTTTTCTGTAGCTCCCTAGGCAAAGTTGCATGGAAAAGACCCAAGAACTGTGTCCAATCCTGAATCGATCACGAGTCTGGATTTTTATGAGGGAGTTAATGTGATATAAACATATTTATTCAGTACTCCACAATAAATTATTTGTTTTTTAAAAAAATAATAACACCATATGCTCAAACAGTAGTTGTGCTGTTATGGTGGAGTATAGTACTAGGACTGGGGAAGCTGCTTCAAATCCCCATTCTGCCCAAAAGTTTGCTGGATGACCTAACCTATGTCACAGTGTTGTTGTGAGGATCGAATGGAGAGGGAGCTTTTTAGATGAATAGCGGGATAGTAATGTACAACAATAACGATAAATTAAACAAGACCCTTCTATGCACTTATTAGGAGTGTTTGAAGGATAGCTCCTTTATCTCCTGAAAAAGGCAGCACCAAAGACAATATTACTATGACATTGTCTGAGCACAGAGACTCTTAAAATGTGTTGGATCAGGTTTCCTTGGCTGTACTAATATTCGGTCACAGATGTCTGGCACTGGTAATGTGTATTGGGCAACATCTGCTTACAAAACCCAGGAAACATATTGATTACAACACTGCATAGAACTACAAATATGGCATCTCCTCACAAGTATTTTTGAGCTTGCACAAGTCACGGAAGAAATGGTGGCAGGGGTTGATTCCTTTCTTTAATAGCTCCACAAACAGGGATAAAAATATAACTAGCAGTTTCCAAGGTTATTGCTATTTTCATGCAGCCGGATTCCCATGCATAACTAAATTGCTTTACACGCCTGTAGGTGCAGCTGGAGGAGCTAATCCAGCCAAACGGAAATGAATACTGATGCCATTTTCAAAGATGCATCTTTCAAATAGTGTGGGAGACATGGTCTCTGGGCTTAACTACATGTTATGGTTCCTTCCTTATCCCTGTGCATATGTGTAAGTTTCATGCAGCAGGGATAAAACCAACTTGAAGGTGTTCTTTTCCCCAATAAGAAAACAGCAGGGGATGAAAGATTAAAGTGTCTCCCTCTTCCCATGCACTTCTCCTCCTTGATAAAGCAATCATAAATTTGTAAAAGGAAACAAAATATGCTTAAAATAAGCATAGATGAAAACATAACATGTAGTTGAACCTTAAATTTAGGTACTGATCAGAGTCCTTTAATGATCTCTGAGGATTTGGGCGTTTACAAAATTCATCTGGGATTCTCCAGCCCACATTTAGATATGAATAGTGATGTCGACAAAGCTTTAGACATTAAGGGCAACACAAATCTATTTCTATAAAAAAACTGAAAGTCACAGTGGTAATAGACTATTTACAATGCCATCCAAACAGCCAATGGAATTAGAAGGCTGTGACTGTTTAGGATTGCATTAAACAATTTAACACGTATAGTACTGGAATTTATGTTAATGTTTTGTTATCCATTAGCAAATTTGTTAATGTATCATCAATGCTTATCTTTTGGTGGAAAATGTTATTTGCAAATAAATCTCATCCATGTGGTGAATGACATGTTCTCCTGATTTCCATCATCTACCAGTATGTGTTGATATTTACTATGGCAAGTAGATAAATGTCCACAAGATTTTGTGATGTAAGCACTTCTGATGTTGTCTTTCTATCTTCATATCTGTTCTTAAAACCAATAAGGTAAAGGTTCCCTTGCTTGAAAGCCAGTCGAATCCGACTCTAGGGTTGCGGTGCTCATCTCCATTTCAAAGCCGAAGAGCCAGCACTGTCCGAAGACATTTCCGTAGCCATGTGGCTGGCATGACTAAACACCAAGGCGCACGGAACGCTGTTACCTTCCCACCGAATTGGTACCTATTTATCTACTTGCAATTTCTTGCTTTCGAACTGCTAGGTTGGCAGGAGCTGGAACTAGAGACGGGAGCTCACTCGGTCATGCGGCCACTCGGGTCTCGAACTGCTGAACTACCAATCTTCCACAGCCTGCAGTTCAGCGTCTTAACCACGTGAGCCACCGCAGCTCCACCCAATACCTTAAAACCAATACCTGCTCTTAAAAATCTGTTCTTAAAATCTTTTCTTAAAACATCTTCCACAAAGACAGTGAGTTAATCACCAAGACATCATTATTAGGTAGAATTCTGGGTTTAGTGTTTCTTTGCCACTGTTCTACCTAGCAGGAGTGGCCTGCAATGGGTAGTCCCACCAGTTAACACTGAAACCCAAGGAGAGCTCACTGAAAGACCAAATCACAGCAGCCTCTGTTATGGTGAGGGGGAATCAGTCCTCACCCCAAAAGGGCATAATCTTGCCCTATTGGAAAGATTTCCATTGACCTTCTGAGCCCAGAGACAAGTTCACATTTGAAGCACAGTTTACTGAGCAACAAGGTAGACAAAGCACTGTAGCAAACCTCCTGTCTCCCCAAGAGGCCAGAGATCAGCTCCTTTCCCATAGGCTAAGTCCCTTCCACCGAGGGTTGCCAGACCCCGGTCCCAGCAGGGGTTTCCCTGATTTGGGGTACTAGCTAGCTGGCTGGTGGGGGGAAGCCCCGCCCCAAGAGCAACCACCTGGCCACCCCTACTGCAAGATTTAAAGGGCCCTCCAGCTGGCCCTTTAAAGCTTGCAGGAGGGAGAGAAAAAGAGGGGTGGCCACACATGCCTGCATTCCAAGCTGCAAATTTGTGGCTTGGAGTGCAGGCACGTTTGCCCCCCCCCCATTTCTTCCCAACAGCATTTAAAGGTCCCTTTAAATGCTGTTGGGAAGAGGTGGGGGCTGTGCACCTGCACTCCAAGCCATGAATTAACGGCATGGAATGCAGGCACGCACGGGAGCCCCCACCTGTTGCCACCTGTTGTTAAGGTTTTAATGTAATTTATGTTTTATCTCCGGTGCTGCCGCTTGTTTGCCGCCCTGGGCCGTAAGGGTAGGGCGGGATATAAATCGCAAAATAAAAATAAATAAATAAATAAATAAATAAAAGCATTTAAAGGGATCCTTTAAATGCTTTTGGCAAGAAGCAGGGGGGGTGCCAGTCCCCAATGTGATGATGTCACTTCTGCATGACATCGCATTGGAGATGTTCCCTCCCTCCAGTAACACACCCCCCCCAAGTCTATTAACCACAAGTTATAGATAGGAACTCACAGGCTGGGGTAGGTGATGCACTGTATTCTTGGTGCTTGGGGGAGGGCAACAGTGGGAGGGCTTCTAGTGTCCTGGCCCCACTGATGGACCTCCTGATGGCACCTGGTATTTTTGGTCACTGTGTGACAGAGTATTGGACTAGATGGGCCATTGGCCTGATCCAACATTGGCTTCTCTTATGTTGTTATTTTCATCTGCCATAGAGAAATACACACACAGCAAGAGAAAAGCTTATCACCATGCTACAATGCCTGGATTCCTTGAGCTACCAAGCAGTAGCTCTTCCCACCCTGCACCAGGGGGAAGGGTTGATGACCCCTTGTTGTCTAAGGGTCTTCTTTTATGGGGTGTCCGGCGTGGCAGGGCAGGGCAGGGCTTGGCGAGGAGGGCGCTTTTGCGCTGGGCCCGCTGGGCGATTGGGTGAAAGGGTCTCTTGCCCCGGCGCTCGATCTGCGGCACTCTGGTCGCCGGCAGCCCCAGCGTCTCACCTGGCCCAGCCTGGGCCTTGCGGCTTCCGCTGCCTCCCGGGAAAGGTCCCTCCCCCCCGCCACCCCGTGGAGTCCCCGGCGAGGCCCGCGGGTGGAGGAGGCTGCCCTTCGGCTGCCGCTGCCACTGCCGGCGGGGGAATGAAGCTCTGGCAGACCGAGGAGGCTGAACGAACGGGGAGGAGGCGAGTTGGCGAGGTGGGGAGACAGGGGCTGGGAGGGAGCCTGGCAGAGACGGCGCTGTGGCTCAGCGGATTTGTCCTCGAGGAGAGGCTTCCCAGTGCCCCAGTGAGAAGCAGGGGCGGGGGGGTAACAGAGCCCTCTGTTGAAAACCCTGTAGCCAGGGGAAGGGAAAGGAGTTTGTAAGCCGCTCTGAGATTCCTTTGGGTGGTTGCACTGGAAGAAAAATGGAGAGAACGGGCTTTAGGACCCCTCGGACAGAGTCCCAGCTGCCTCCAGCCGTCCCTCTCGCCATTCTGTGGATGGCTGCCTATGCGCATGTTCAAACTGAGGTTTTTGTTTTTTTTTAAACGCCGATGCCCGCTGAGTGTGAACGGGCATACAGCGATGGGCTTCGCTGTGAGGGAGGTAAGTGTGATCGCATTTCAGCCGGCATAAACTGCACCGGTTCCAACCGGTACAGTTTATGCTGGCTAAAACGCCCTGTCTGAACGCACCCCTAGAGTGGGCTTCTGGGGGGTTCTGCTCTACTTATAACAAGCAAGTGACCTTCAGGCCCAATAAGCCAGTCTCCTGACTATTTCTTGCTTGACACAATAAGATGTACTTCTTTCTGGAGAGACAGGCTGACTCTGTGCTTCTAGGAAAGTCAGAAATTCCTGGATGATTCAAAGATAGCTGTGCTTCATACAATAGAAAAGGCCCAGCTGAGGCCTTAGAAATGACTTAGAAAATGACAGGAAATAGCTCTGTGCTTGGGAAAGGTGACCTTACACTGCAGGGTTGGTTTTCTCATCTGTCATCACCACTGAGGAAAAGTAACTCTAACAATATGCAACTGCCTTTGGGCATAATAATCATGGTTTGCCTTTGTCTCTCTGTGTCCACTTTCATTCTGTTATTCTGCCCTCTGTCAGTCTGTAAGCTTCTTGGGAAAGGAACCAGTCTTTTACTGTCATTACTCTGTGAAGTGCAAGTACACCAATGGCTCTAAACAACAACAAAAACACCAATATTAATAATGAAAATAATTGCGAGTTTGAAATCAGAAGGAGAATAAAATGTGCAGTATGGCTTTGTTTCATAATCAAGTATTCTGTGATTATGTCAAGGCCTCCTACATTTTAATACCTGCTTTGTTTGTAGCATGATGATGCAGTATTTTCAGTGATTGAATAAACACTGTATCACTATTATTGTAGCAAGTCTAAAGTCTCTCCCTGTAACTCCTTACCCTCACACTTGCCTGCCTCTCCTTCTCTAAAAGTGCCCTTTATTTTTACTAAAGAGGGACTAGAAGGATATTGTGCCCTTGGAAATTCTGCCAGCTCGTTGGGGGTTTTCCTTTCTTTCTTAAGGCTGATGTTTTTAGCAGTGTGACACATTGAGCCCATGTAAGTCAATGCACAATCTGACTGATGTGACTAGGCAGAGCTATCATAGCAATGACCGGCCAACCCGGGAATGCAAAGAGCAAAAAAAAGAGAAGAAGCCAGTTCTAGCTGAACCTCAAAAGAGCTGCATTTTGGAACTAAAACACACACACACACACACAAATCTGAAACCATCTCCTTCAGGCAATAAATTGCTTTCTTTTACAGAAAATATATTGGTTTAATCAAGCCCTTCTTCTATGAAAAAAGCTTTTGTTTAATTACCTATTTATCTATAGTAGTAATGAGTTAAATAGGCATTGATTACCTTTCAAAAGAGATAAATCATTATACTTCCCCATGTTTCATAAGATTCCTGCTTTACAGAAGTCCACTTTTATAAAAATGCACATTAAGACTGTACTTACTGCATTCAGAAGGTACAACAGATGAGACATCATTCAGTCTTTTATAAGTTTGAGCCTAATTAAGATGCAAGAAGGATAAACAGCCCCCTAGTTCATGCCCTGGTCACAGGCTATTAGTATCGGCTAATGCTGAGCTAAAGAAATTAAATTGCAAAGAGCCTTATTAACACAAATTACAATAATGCATAAGAACAATAGATTTTTTTCAGAATAAGTTATACAAATTAAACATGCTTAGATTTGAGTACAGCATAATTATTAGACTTTAGTTAATTTAATTACATCATGAAGTAGCAGTAGAAGAGAGTAAGAGTCCAGTAGCACCTTAAAGGTAAAGGTAAAGGTTCCCTTGCTCGAAAGCCAGTCGAATCCGACTCTAGGGTTGCGGTGCTCATCTCTGTTTCAAAGCCGAAGAGCCAGCGCTGTCCAAAGACGTTTCCGTGGTCATGTGGCCGGCATGACTAAACACCACGGCGCACGGAACGCTGTTACCTTCCCACCGAAGTGGTACCTATTTATCTACTTGCAATTTCTTGCTTTCGAACTGCTAGGTTGGCAGGAGCTGGAACTAGAGACGGGAGCTCACTCCGTCATGCGGCACCCGGGTCTCGAACTGCTGAACTACTGACCTCCCACAGCCTGCAGTTCAGCGTCTTAACCACTTGAGCCACTGCAGCTCCTTTTAGTATCACCTTAAAGATTAACAAAATTTGTGGCAGGGTATGAGCTTTCGAGTCTACTGTTACAGACAGACTAACATGGCTACACATCTTGCTCTATTATGAAGTAGAAGGCAGAAGGAAGACACCAACAAATCACCACTGGGTGCTGAAAATATTCTTGCCCCTGGTACAAGGACTGGGCCAAGTGCCACCTGCAGCCCAGACAATCTGTGGAGGGAGTGACTGATGAAGCTAGCTCCACCTCCCCTCCTGCAGGCTTTTTCTGCCGTGGCTGCTCCATCCACCCTAACCTAAAAGATAAAAGATTAGCTGGATACCTTTGAGGTCAATATCTAACACTGTACAGACCAACCCTTAATAAGCCCTACTCTATCTTGGTAACTTAGGATATCTTGGGAAACTAGCTAGATACTCAGAGCTAGTAAGGAACAAGGTATGGCTGAAGAGCCCCTCCCTTTCTTGGCCAAATACCCTCCCTCAGTCTCCTATCAGCAAAAAAAAAAATGCCAAGAAAGGAAGAGAAGCAAGAATGACCAGATAGAGCTATATACCTATTACAGCTTGGTGGAAGTGCAAATTCTAGCAGGTGCATCTTGCCACACAAGGGTGTGAAAAGATGCCCCTTCTTGCACCAAAGAAAAAATGCCAGCAATGCATGAGTTCAGCCTTCTTTTTATCTGGTCACAGTAGAACAATTGGTGACCCACTAAGCACAATATAGCCCATTGGCCAAATGTGGTAACCCAACAAAGATCCTGAAAACCTCCTGTCTTTGTTTCATGGCTGAATTTGCAAAAGCAGCAGAGAACACTACAGGCAGGCTACAATATATGGCTGGGGAATTGCACTTGGCTTGATTTTGGTACAGTACTTAATGAAACATGAAAATGAAGTGACCATCAAGGCAACAATATAACAAGATTGTACACAGTACAATCAAAGGCTGTGAGCAGGCTCAACGGAACAGATTCAAATAGATTAATGGTTGTTAGTTCAACAGAATTCTTCAGTCCTTTCCGTCCTTAGTGTTCAGCATAGGCGTAATCTTCGTGGGGGCGGCGGGGCTTCAGCCCCCGCCGAAATTTTCAGGAAGGTGTTCAGCCTCCCCCGGGAGCCACCCTTGCTCCTAGCAAAGCAATGCCTCTGGCCCAGCCCCAGCCCCCCCCCGGGAAATTGGAAAGTCTACACCGATGGTGTTCAACACTGGGAAGAGACAACAGAAACCCAGACTCTGATAAAAAGGATGGGCCCTAGAGAGGGAGATGGAATTCCTACACACTAGTCTCTCTCCTACTTGCATTTGTGATGCACTGACAGCCCAGCTGTTATGATGGAAGCCAGGTTGACTTCCCCATTAGGAGTAAATCCTGGAGGTCGGTTTTTGTTTTGTTTTGTTTTTTGCAGTGGCCTAACATCACCTATAGGCTTGATAGCATGTGAACATGATGATGATTATTACAATATCCTTGGCTGGGTTGTGATTTGGCAAAGGGGAAAAACACACCAGAATCTGACCTGTTTCTCCTTACATGGCTTGGCCTTCCTCCACCATGAATTTTACTTCTATCCATCCCTGCCTCTACCACATCTCACTGCATAACACACACACACACACACACACACACAATACTTGCAGTCCCCCCACAAAGTTACATCTTAAAACATTGATAACCACTACCCTCAACCCAGTCTCATCCAGGATTCCAAAAGCTAAGAGAAAAGAAGTGGATTTCATAAAGTATAAAATAGATGAGCCAATCCAAGAAGGGACATTCTGTGCAAAGAAACAGGTTTTCCACCCAGTTATGCACAAGAGGAAACTAGAAGGAATTCAGCATTGCTCATTGAGCAGAAGCCCAGGTCAGCAATCTAGGAGTGCGCAAGTTTCATAGTGCTTCTTCCCCCATTTGGAGAAGAACAACGAAAGCTGCATGTATATCTGCAAAGTAATACTGACAAAATCAAAAATTGCAATATATATATATATATTACGAAAAACATCCAAAATCATAAGCAAGTGCAAGAGGTCCAAACAATGAGGTTAGCTTAACTTCCAAGATCTGATGAGATGAGACCTCTCCAGGTCAGGGCTCTCAAGCATTTTTCATTGCTAAATAGCAGCTGCAGGCAGCCCTGATTCAGACCAGAGTTGTGGTGCAGGCAGAGGAGGGTTTAGTGCATTGAAGGACCACTTCTTCTTAGAAAGACCCCATTGCCAACTCAGGTCTGCACAGGACTACCCCTTTTAGGGGCCCTCACTCCAATAAGTATTTTGGTTGTTGTAAGATCCAGCTTCTTTGACATGGTTGCCCCTTTGGAGTAATTTTCCAGTGATAGCATGGGAAACAGGCAACATTCAGCAAGCTTTGTAGTAGCGGTTCTTCCAGTAAGTATTTGGTTCCTCATGTCTCTCTGAGACCAGTACAACACCAACAACGAATCTTATTCTTCAGTATAGGTTTCTTGATATTTTATTGTTGACTTGGGATGGGGTTTTCTGGGAAAGGCTGTGAGATGCCTTTTTGATTGTTGCATTTTATTGCAAGTGGTTTTCTTTGCTTAGTTGTTTTTATGCAGTTTGATAGTCGGATTGGTTGAACCATTTCCAACATGGTTATTTCTTTGGATAAATAAATCTTGGAATATTTCCTTCCTTGCATCGTTTTTTTCTTTCCTTGAGTGCTTCAGCTAGCGTTGCCAGCTTTGGAAATTCCTGGAGACTTGGAAGAAGACCAAGTTTTTCAGTCCTCATTTTAAGGCCCCAGCACCAGAGTATATGGATCTACCCTTCACCCATTTAAGATCCGGTCCATACAATTAACACAGTTTGGGAGCTGGATTGTGTTGCCAAATATCTGAAATATGCTTGGCGATATAATCTCGTTTCCCTTTAATTATTTCCAGTGTGGACCGGGGGAGGAGGAATGTACCCATCACTAGCTTCTGTCGATGGCTTTTCATAACACTGTGTTTGCAGTAGTTACAGGAAATCTTCCTACAAAATCCAAAGCCCTTTGAAACCTATGCTGCTAGCGGGAAGTCCGCTGTACAGAATTCTCAGGCTGTTCCCTGCCGAGAAGCATAAAACATTCTGCAGAATGTAAGGCTGTTAGGAGACTATCATGTGAAATTATCTACATTATATCCCAGATAGTCTTTCCAAAATAAGAACACTGAACGTCCAGATCACAGTTTGATCTGGAGTTCTTCCAGTTCTTCAGGAGTCATCATTTTGTTCTTTTGAAAAATGCCTTTTTGAAAGCCTGACTTTGATGCGTTAGTAGACAACGTTATTACGCTACAGCTGTAAAAGCCCCTGTTCCTAAGCAAAGTCAGGTGTGAGGGACTATGTTGCTCATTGTGAGTGTTGTGAGTGCCCCTTTCAGAAATGATGTTTTTCAGGTGTGTCTCTAAAAGGTGTAAGTATGCACCTCAAGAAAAAAAGTATGATTGTGACAAAACAGTGCTGGAAAACGCAGGTATCATGTTGATGTGCTCACCCGGGAGTTAACAAAGTTTTCCGGATTACAAAGTCATTTCGTAGTCTTCATCCGAATGGGACCATATATATCTTTCAGGCCTGCAGAGTTTCATTTTTTGTGTGTTGCATAATTCTATACATAGTCACATGATCAACAGTTTTCATACAGTTAAATACATCTGTTTCCAACACTGGGCCAACAATATAGTGAGTAGAAATGAAGCCTCAGGAAAGTACATGATATGCAGAAAGACACCTGGAATGGAGACAAACACACTATCTGTTGAATTTCCCCTCAAAGCTGTGGCAAGAAAGGGGTGCCAACTAGGGATGAGCACAAATCTTATCACGAACCTAAATTGTCACAAAAATTGCCTGGTTTGTGAGCCAAGTGTTGTGTGATCGCACCTGCAATGAACCTCCCTCAAACCTCTATGGTTCTATGGAGGTTTGTGTGGTTCGTACCAGCAGTTCATGCGGTAAACACTCTTGCCCCAATTAATTAGTCATCAAAGCAATGGGGGGGGAATGGATTTCTGCAGCCATTCTGAAGCCCAACAGTGGCCCCCAATGGTCAACACGCAACGCTGCCTGCCAACAAGAGAGCTCCCATTCTGCTCTATGGGAGCACAATGGATATATACCCCCAGCTCACATGTAGCTGTTTTTACTTGGCAGCAGGCAGTTAGGCAGAAAGGGAGGTAGAGGCAGAGAGGGAAGGGAACTGGAAGTCATTCCTCAGTGTGAACACTGGGGTTGGGGGTGTTTGGTGCTTACTCAGGGCTCTGAGGCACCTGTACTTCTGCTCAAACCAAGCAGAGGGGCTCAGCCAGTGGGTGTAGTGGCTAAGCGTCAGTTTGGAGTAGTGGATAAGACCAGCAGATTCTGATTTGGAGAACCAGGTTTGATTCCCCACTCCTTCATAAGCAGCCAGCTGGGTGACCTTAGGTCAGTCACAGGTCTCTCAGAGCTCTCTCAGTCCCACCTACTTCACAAGGTATCTGTTGTGGGGAGAAGAAGGGAAGGAAATTTTAAGCCACTCTGAGTGAAGGGCAGCGTATAAATCCTACTCTTCTGCTTCCCCCACAGTGGGATTTTTGAACACCTTTCCCTTTCTTTGTTTCCGTCTCTTTCTTTCTTTCTTTCTTTCTTTCTTTCTTTCTTTCTTTCTTTCTTTCTTTCTTTCTTTCTTTCTTTTTCTGGATGCACTCTTGTCACGGCTCATGTGGGTGTCACCTGACGCTGCCACCACTCTGGATTTAGGATCCCTTGAGAAAGCCCAGAGCCTTCAGACTTCCCAAGACCTTCAGACCTCCCTTTTGGCTGAATAATAGGCATGAGGACCAGGCAGAGTACAACAAGGAAAAGGTTTATTTTATAGGAAGTCAAACAACAAGGTGCAGAATAACAGTAAGTGGGTGAAAAGAAAAGAAATCAAACGCCCGTACACGTCTAAATATACTGTCCCTAGCTCACTATCTGCAGTGGCCTTAGACTACTCACCCTTCCTTCAGGATGAGGGTTTCTTCCTTGCAGCAGCCTTCCTTCTGGCTCTGTCCTCTGGGGAAAAGAACAGCTTTTCCTGCTGCACCAGATCTTTTATTCCAAGCCCTCCTCTTTTCCTATTGGTCAATTTTGGCTCCAAAACTTCTCAGGGGCTTCTGGGAGTTGTAGGGCCAGTCTCACCTACTGCTAGCCAGGCTCCCTGGGCCTATTAAGCCTCTGGTGGCACAGCCCATATCATGACAACTCTATCCATGCCTCAGCTTGGCATCAGGGAGGGAGGGAGACGGGGGGTGCATCTCAGTGCTGGCGGCAGCAGCAGCTTGAGCATTTTTTATTTTTATTTGATTTTTTATTTGTTGTGATGTCAGTGCACTTTTTGTGACATCAGTGCACATGTGGGTGCTTTCGGGGCCCTCTCACTTTCCCCAGCCTCCCCCCCACTAAAAATTCCCTAGCTACGGGCCTGGACCACACCCAAGTCTGTTGCCTCCAGAGCAAAGAGTGGCACTCAGCAGCAGGAGAAAGAGGCTCGCTTTGTCTCAGCAGGAGGAAGAGGGGAGTGGGAGTCCTCTCCAAGCAAAAACACTCACCTTGAGGGTGCTGTGAGTGGGAGTGGAACCTCCAGGCAAGCCACCCTCCAGGAGGTCATTCCCATGGAGATGCTGGCACTGCCAAGCAAAAGGGCTAGAGGGAAGGCCCAGAAAGCACTCAACTTGTTGGTGAAATGGTTGCCGTGGATGGCCAACCTTTGTCCATAGTAGAGAATGTGGCCTTTCACCAGCTGGTACACTACATTGCTCCATGGTATTCTATCCCCTTGCAGAGGACCCTGAGCCTGCAAGTCTTGCCCTCCATGCACCACTCTGCAGTGGAGATGGTCAAGGCTGAGCTCTCCAGAGAGTGGGGCTGGACCATGAACTTCACAGTAGACTTCTTGTGTAGCCAGCAGCATGGCTACCTCTCCCTCATCACCTGCTGGTGGCAACCAGAGGAACTTTGGACTGGTGAGGCAAGACCAGGGCCCCAGGAGGAGAAGACAGTCCTGCTGCCGGCCTAAAAAGTGGTTCGGCTCCATGTGCAGAGATGGATGAAGAACACATGGTAAAGAATATCGCTGCTGTGATCCATACTAGCCTGAGGAAGTGGGCGGGCATGGGTGACATCATCCATGGCTACATGGTTACAGACACTGACGCCAACATCCTGGTAGCAGTGGAGGCTGTGTGCCTCAAGGGCATTGTCTGCCTGGTGCACATACTGCACCTAGTGGTGAGGGATGTTCTTGGGCTGGGGAGCAGTGTCAAGCCCACCTGGGACGTGGCCACACTTGAGATGTGCTTCTTGTTGGAGACCTGCTGATGCCTGGCTGCCCACTTTTCTCACAGCATTAAGTTGGCCTGCTGACTGTGCAAGAGGCAGGTGGGGGGGGGGAGCCTGAACACCAACTCATACAGGACATACCCACCTGCTGGTTATGCAATGATTTCAAGTCTGGTGGAGCAGAAGGGCACAGTGCAGGACACCATCTCCTCCATGCTCATCCTGCATGGGGACAGAAGCTCAGCTTAAGCTCCAATGACTGGCTGACCCTCTCCCAAATGGCACATGTCCTGAAGCCATTCCAGGACACCACCGACATTCTCTACTCCCATATGGCCAGCCTGGGACAAGCCATCCCCCTGATCCATGGGCTGGACTGGGTGCTGGCCTCCACACTGGAGCAAAGGGCAGCTCTTCTCCTGAGGGCTAGGGCCTTAGCAGAGAGGCTGTGGGTGGGCATGGATGCCTCGTTGCATACTGTCTCCATGGAAAGGGAATACAGAATGGCCTGCATTTGTGACCCCTGTAATGAGTTCAAGTTATATATGTATGTTTCTTTAAATTGTTGGTAAGCGTCAGTAGAACAAGAGGGGTGAAAGAGGGAGATGAGTGAGTGAGGTGATTGGTTGGTGATTGAGAGTGTGTGGGCAGAGCTAGGAAGTGTGTGTGTGTGGAGAGAGAGAAGGCAGAGTGTTCAGTTTGAAGTTTGAAGTCTAAGTCAGAAGTCAGCAGATGTCAGTTGTGGTCAATCTACAAAGTCAGAGAAACAGTCTTCCAAATAGAAACATATAGAAATTACATGCAGAAAGGTATCGTCTGGATATTAGGAAAAACGTTTTCACAATCAGAGTGGTTCAAAGGTGGAATCAGCTGCCTAGGGAGGTGGTTAGCTCCCCTTCACTGACAGCTTTCAAAAAGAGGCTGGACGAATATTTGTCAGAGATGCTTTAGGCTGGTCCTGCATTGGGCAGGGGGTTGGACTAGATGGTCTGTATGGCCCCTTCCAACCCTATGATTCTATGAAAGGCATTAAGATTCTATAGTAGGAAGAAATATACTTAAGGGAGCATATTAGGCAAAATCTAATACAGTCAGAGTATTTTAAAAGTGTCAGGGGAAAAGCTAACAGAAACCTGAGTTAAAAGGGAAATATTTTACTAAGCAACTTAACAAAACATCTTGTAACCAATATGCTTCTTTTACCAATAAAGTTTTATCTTGTTTATTGTTAACCCAGAGTCTTATCCTCAGAACCACATAGTCCAATGAATGAGCCTTAGAGCTTGGGCACAATACTGTGGGAAAGGTTAATTAAAGTCTGGGGTTAAATTCATGGTGGCAACGATAGATACTTTGAGTGAGAGAAAGAAACAACAAGAAATTTAAAACCACATCATACCTAACCACACAAAATAAAAGAGAGAGGTACTCTCATACCCCCATATAAAGGGCATCACAGATCTCCATAATGTGGAGCTCCTGCACTGGAGGCAGGACCTTTGCAAAGAAGTGTGGAGGCTGCAGGCAAATTAACATGGCCTGAGGGAACAGGGTGGTGGTGGAAGAGGCTGGGGGGGGGGAGAGGAGAAGGCGCACCAGCAGCCCAGCACCTCAGCCTCCAAGAGCCCAACCAGGAAGGATCCCAAGTACTGGTCCTCAGAGGTAAGTTGGGAGATTGGTGTCCAGGTGTCCGATGGTGGAGGACTCAGCACACATGATGGTGAAGGAATACCTTGCTGTGTCCCCCTGAGCCTGCTGACTCCAGTCCCCTGGAGAACAGGTCACACAAGGCGTGGCCATGAGTCTCCTCTCCTGCCTCTCCACCAGTGTCCAGAGTGAGCAGATGTTCTCCCACATGGGAGAAGTACTCAGCCCCCACCACTCATGCCTGGACCCAGCCCTGGTGGATGAGTTGGCCTTCTTCAAAGTCAATCTCCATTTGCTGGGCTACCCTTTTCTGGACCTTGGGGAGTAAAGATCCAGTACCCCTGTCTTCCCCGCTTCCCCAAATCCATTTCTTCATGATTTCTGTCCCACCAAGAATCAGTGGTTCCACCCTCCCCCTGTCCATAACAGCCCCCTCATGACTTGTGTCCCACCAAGAATCAGTGGTTCCACCCTCCCCCCATCCATATCCGCCTCCTCATGATTTGTGTCCCACCAAGAATTGGTGCTTCCAGCCTCCCCATACAGATCCACCTCCCATCACGAATCGGTGTTTCCAGCCTCCCCCATCTACACACATCTCTTCACCATATCGTCCCCCCAAGAATTGGCTCTTACGGCCCCCTCTCACACACCCATCTCTTCATGATTACTGTCCCCCCCAAGAACTGGTGCTTCCAGCCTCCCCCCATCCACATATCTCCAGCTTGCCTCCCACACTGAGGAAATTGTTGCTGTAGATAAGCATTCCATCTCCTCAGTGCCTCTACTGGGTGGGGGTGGACAGGACCAACACACAACCCAAACAACATCCGCTCCATGAAAAAACACCTATCTCACACCTAATAGACCAATATCTACCTCATAGCACAACACCCACCTCATGAACCAAGATCTACCTTATAGCATAACACCCACCTCATGGACCAACATCCACCTATGCAAACCTCTACCTTGTCAAACATCCACCTGTACAAGTGAGCTTATTTGACTGCACCCAAGGTTTCCCCATATACAGCAACAATATCTACAATGAGGACATGAGTGGACCACCTCCCAGGCCCGAGGGGAAGGCTTGCCCCAAACCGAAACCTTGTCACCCATGGGGAGGTGGGAGAAGGATTGCCCATTTACAGCAACAATGTCTATGATGAGGTGGCAGGAAGCACTCAACCCCCCCAAGCCAATTCTCACCAAACTTGGAGGGCAGGTAGAGGGGCATCCCAGGGAGGTTCTCTGTGAGTTTGATGCTTCTAGCTTGCAGAGGGTCTGTTCAACATGCTCCTGAACCTGCGGCTGTGATTTCCCCAGAGAGCACTTTCCTAGGTGTACCTGCTTTGGGGGACTACTACTCATCCCCCTAAATTCAATCCTTACCAAACTTGGAGGACAGGTTGAGGAGAGTCAGCTGGAGGTTCACTGTGAATTTGGCATCTCTAGCCCACATTTGAGCCCACAGCTCAAATACTCTGGCCACCAAATGGGAAGGGAGCACTCACTGGAGAAGATGCTGGGAAAGACTGAAGGTCAAAGAAGAAGGGGACAGCAAAGGATGAGATGGTTAGACAGTGTTATCAAGGCAACAAACATGAAATTAAGCAAACTCCGGAGCACGACGGAAGACAGGAGGGCCTGGCGTGATGTGGTCCATGGGGTCACAAAGAGTCGGACTCGACTGTGTGACTGAACAACAACAGCCCACAGGGGGCCATGCTACTGCATCATGAACCTCACCAAATGAACCAGTTCTGTAAACGGGAAGGTTCATGAAGGTTCGTGGGTTGTGAGATCCCACAAACCACAAACTCCATTTTCCTGGTTCATGCTCATCTCTAGTGCCAACCTAATCTCCCTTCCCTACCAACCATGCAGAAGAAGGGGTTGGACTCCAAGACAGACTGCTACAGAACAAGCTTAAGAACATTTCCTGGGAGCAACCCTATTGCACAAAATGGGATTTACTTCTGAGTAGACTTTCTTAGGACAGCTCCCCTAATCTACTCCAGAGTAACTACAGAAATCATACTTTTGAAGACCAAAAAGTTATAAGCAAGGAATCATAATTCCCTGTACTGTAAGATATCTTTACAATTGACTTTGCATCTTTACAATTGACATTTAAGAGCAGAGATGATAAATTTAACTATTTCCCCCCTTAAGTAACAATCAATTATTTTCTCATTAAATGCGGATCATTAATTCATTTAAAATTAGAAAGGCCATTCTCCTGATACTACTTAGACATGACTAGTGGCACTGAAACAAAAAATGATTGGTGAGACTCTCTAGCAGGAAACTACTGAGAATTCAGAAGTTTGAAAATTCTGGCCAAGTTTAACATTAAGATTCTCCTTTAGTAAATTTGAAAGCTCATTTGACATCTTGTGTAATCAGTTTGCCACATCAGCTATATCTTGTCTCAAAATATCCCACTTTCATCATCTTCTGTCCTCATGAAATCAAGAATAAATTCTTCAAACATCCATAATTGTTCTTCACAAATTCGCAGGTGGAATAATGATGTTAGTTAAGGATCTTCTTTTGTTCAGACTAAAAGGTGGCATTGTCACAAGGATATGCTCACTGCTCATTTAACACAGTTCTCATGGTCTAAATGTAGCACCCTTACTGAAGCCAAGCACATCTGGGCCTGATCAGTGCCTGGGTGGGAGATCTTCTAGGAATCTCTAGTTACATGGCTAAGAGTTTCATGAAAGAATAAAGGCAGACTAGAAATGTGACAAATAAAAAATAAACATTGCTTGCATTGCACTCAAATAAAAGGACTAGAGCCTTTCTTTATTATCATTTCAATTTTTCCTCAACCACCTTAAAAATGTGTAAAAAAAATACAAATTTCTGGGCCCAGCACCACACCCATAGAGTCGGATTCGACTGGCTTTCGAGCAAGGGAACCTTTACCTTTACCTTATAGCACATATACTGATGAAAATTGGAAAATATAACTCCTCAGCTCAAAATGCTATGAAGTCAGAAAAATTACTTTAAATGTTCAGCTAAAGATCTAACTAGAAAATATAAGAGACGCTGTTATGCCTCCATGCCACTGATCTGAGTATTTTTCACTCTCTTCCAGGTAACATCTAGTTTCATATAACGTGTGACACGATGAACACATGAAGCTGCCTTATATTGAGTCAGACCTTGCATCTTTTGAGGTCAGTATTATCTACCTGACTGGCAGCAGCTCCCTAGAGTGTTAGCATTTTCTCATCACCTGATTCTTTCAACTGGAGACACCAGGGACTAAACTTGGACCTTTTGCATGCCAAGCAGATGCTCTGCCAGTGTGCCAGATGACTGTCAGTGGTGGGGCAGAAAAATGGATTGATGTCATGCATTATGTAAATAACAAAAGCACCTTAAAGATTTACAGATTTATTGTAGCATAAGTTTTTGTAAGGAAAATCCCACTTCATCAGATAAGTAAAGTGTAACATTCAGTGGTGCCAGGACATAGTGTGATGTTATGTTGCACAGCACAAATGAAAACAAGCTCCAGACTGAGTGTGGATTACTCCCAACTGCTGATGAATTACCAAAGTATGATGCATAGGAATGTACATAAACCTGTAATGAGGAACAATTATTTTCTGTAGTGACCTAACCACTATTGTGTCCAAGTCTGATAGTATCAGATTGTCATATTTATTGATTTCATTTATTTTATAAAGTTTATGCAAACTCCAGAGGATGACAGAAGACAGAAGAGCCTGGCATGATGTGGTCCATGGGGTCACAAACAGTCGGACTCAACTGTGCAACTGAACAACAACAAATTTCTGCCCTCATAAGGGCCACCAAGGTGACTAACAAGGTAAAACGTACATAATAAAACCATACCTTAAAAATCATTTGTGATTACCTTTCTTAATCACACAGCATGCCTCCACAACCTCTCTCTCTAAAGTTCAGGGTTACAGGCAGGCCCGTAGCCCGCGTGGGGCCCTGGGGGCCACCCCCCGTGGGTTTTGCAGGCCCCCTCCCCCATCCTCTGTCCCCCCCATGGCCTCGCGGGAGGGAGGGAGAGGCGGCCGGTCGGCCTGGAACAGACCGACGCGACGCAACGGACGGGCGCGAGGCAGGCTAGGCGAGATCCCCGTCCACCACCGGCAGGGCTGGCTCGGCTGTGTGCGGCTGCCTCCTGCGCCCCATCGGAGAGAAGCGCCCCGGTTCCGGGAAAGGTCCGCGGGAGGGAGGCGCCCGGCGCTTCCCAGACGGGGTGGGACTCGGCGCTGGCAGCAAGCCCGGACGGCGTGGTCCCTCCGAGCCTCTCCCCCTACAGAGCAGCGCTTCTAGTCTGAGGGCGGCCGG
This sequence comes from Gekko japonicus, assembly GCF_001447785.1. Taxonomy (NCBI): domain Eukaryota; kingdom Metazoa; phylum Chordata; class Lepidosauria; order Squamata; family Gekkonidae; genus Gekko; species Gekko japonicus. Next base: position 77,541 of record NW_015175471.1, read on the forward strand.
CGCTTCCTAACACCCCCCCGCCTTGCTTCTCATTGCAGCGCTCAACGCGACTCTCCATCCACGTGGGAGCCGGCAGCGCTGTGTGGGACTTCAGGGGCCGCTGGTCTCACATGTGCTTATGCGTTCCAAAGTTTCCATGTAGTTCTTTTTTTTGTTCAGTCGCACAGCGACCCCATGGACCAGATCACGGCAGGCCTTCCCCCCTCCCCCCTCCTCGGAGGTCGGAGGCACTCAAGGGAAGTTCGACCTCCGATCTGCTGCTCCGGCTCTGCCCCTCCCAGCAAGGCGGGGTTACAGCCGCTCCTCCTCTGTCTGCTCCTGAAGGCCTGCTAGGCCCCAGGGCTCCGTGGCCGATGGGAGACATCAAGGCAGAGAAAGCGAGGGGCGGGGAAAGTCCCCCCCACCCAATCCCCAGGTCTTTCCCCTATGTTTCCAATCCATGCCGAAGACCGTGCAGCAGGGGCCACGGTCAGATTTGCAGAGGGAACGGGCCGTGGAGAGCAGCTGGTTGCAGCCATCTGATTTGGAGACAAAAGCATGACCCGCCGGTCCTGGGATCCCAGGTAAACACACCGGCTTTGTGATGGAAATGAGAGGTGAGAGGGCCTGAGCAGATGATCTGCGATCTGAAGGGTGGTGGAGAGATGGAGAAGAGGGGGGGGACCACCGAGCCGCTTATCTATCATCTGGCTTCTCTGGGTGCCAGCTGAGCCAACCGGTGGCTCTTTCTTATTCTAATCGGCACACACACGCATGCTTTTGCAACTTCCCTCAAACCTGCCTGCGGAACTTCCCTCAAGCCCTGTGCGGGTACGTATGTGCGGTACGCGCGCGCGCTTTGCACACACACACACACCCTCCGGCCTTCCCACTTTCCCCAGGCCCCCCCACTAGAAAGGTCCTAGCTACGGGCCTGGTTACAGGTAGGTCAGGCAGCCACATGACACTACCTATCTTGCCTCTTTTAAAATATACACAGAGCCATGACCATTTCACATACCAGGTCCTCCCTCTAACTCACAGAGACACCAACAGACAGAGTAGTCCAGTCCCCTTTAATAATCATTCCTCACTCAGATACTGCACAGAGCTATGGGGTTTGCGGTCCCAAACAGTCTCCATTAACACACTGCCACCATTTATTCATATCCTAAAATATATGGATACCAAGATCACAGTGTGTGTGTGTGTGTGTGTGTGTGTGTGTGTGTGTGTGTGTGTGTGTGTGAGAGAGAGAGAGAGAGAGAGAGAGAGAGAGAGAGAGAGAGAGAGAGAGAGAGAGAGATTCTTCTAACATGTCCCACTTTATCCAATGAGGCTGATTACTCACAGGAAAGTTGTTGTGAGACTCCACCAGTGTCTGGCTGGAGTCCAGAACTGTTGCATCCTCAAGTGTTCCCTTTCAGTGGGGCTCACCTTCATAAGAACCTTAGAAAAAGGTAAGGAGGAGGGTTTTTTTGTTAGTACCCAGGTCCCACTCCCACTCTTGAAAGTGGCCTCTCCTTGGACACTATAGATGAGGTCTGGCCCTTCCTCCCAGGGTGTCCCAGGACTCACCTGTTACAAGGCTTCCTGGTGGAGGGGCACTGCCAGCCTTACTCAGTCTTTCTATCCCAGGGACTGTGCCTAAGGTAGTGGTGGGTCTCCAGCCCAATGGGCAGCCTGCCTGAGCCCTGACTTGCCTGCACTTCCTCTGGGATCACCTTAAAGGGTTTTGATCCATGGGCCGTGGCCCCCACCCCACTCAAAAAAAGACCCTTTAAAGGGTCTTTTTGCGAGCCAAGTGTGTGACCTCTGAACATCCCTCTCCCTCCCACCTGCTAGATTTAAAAGGCCCTCCAGCTGGTCAGTGGGCCATGTGGTGCCCAATGATCAGCTGAAGCCCTTTAAATCAGGCAGGAGGGGAGGGAGAGGGGTGGTCAGGTGGGTGGTCGCTCTTGGGGGTGGGGCCCGGGGGCAGGGTTTTCCCCACCGGCCATCTGGCTGGGGGCAGATTGAAGCCCCCCAGAAGCAGGGGAAGCCCCATCGAGACCTAGAGGCTGGCAACCCGACTTTGACCTTATATCCCACTGAGGATATAAAGAACATTATTTGGGTTTAGAGCAGGGGTCCCCCAACAAATTGAGCAGTAAGTACATATGGACTTTTGAGAAAGGTAGTGGGTGCCACCACAACGTGGCTACCATGGGAACGGAGAGATGCCAGTCACCAAATGGCTGCCACAGGAAATGAACAATAGCAAAATTAGGGAATTTCAACAGAAGTTGGCAGGTTCTAAGCTAATCGTCCTCCTTTCCACTTTCTTAGTGGGTGTCGTCATCCCCCCCCCATTTCACTCAAGTCCCTTCAGATTTTATCCTCAAGAGGCAAGTGAGCATCAGGAACACACTGGGAGATGTCGTGAGTCGTGACTCCTGTGAATCCCTTCCTTGTTGGTTATCACTGTAGTACAGCACGGTGTAACAGGCCGGATTAACCCCCCGGCTCCTTTTCAGAATGACCTGTTGAAAAGTGGAGCCCGTATTGGTGCTACTTCCTTCCTGGTCTGACATAATGAGAAGGACAAACAGGTACACATTCAAAACAATATATTGTCCTTTGCTGAATGGGAGAAAGCTACTATGCTGCAAATCTAGTCCTGAGGAATAGCTTACTGCTGCTTCTGAGGCAAGGGGAAAATTAACATCCTGCCTCGAGAGGCCAGCTGGGTTGTTTGTGCTGTGAGGCTGGTCCTGGCAGCTTCATGGAAGAGCTCAGGTCAAAGGGCTTTACACTTCAGCCTTTGATGGAATCAGTGTCTAAACTTATGCTGTCAGAATTCATTTTAAAACAGCACAGCTCAGATGTTGCAAGAGCATTACATATCTCAGCCTCTGGCTTGTAGTTCTCCGGGAAGCAAAAATGAAACAATTTTTTTAAAATAATAATAATAATAATATTTTTTAAAAATTCCAGTGTTCTGTCATTCTTTTTTTTAAAAATCGCTTAATTGAACCTTGATTTATTAAACAGTTTAAGGTCGTCATACTGTGTTACACTAACCTGAAACAGGTGATTTACTGTAGGGGAAATGCTGAAATATTCAGCACAAGCTTTCACCAGTTTTATCGACAGCAGCCTTCAGAACCCGTGGCTGCAGCCAGAAGAGCAAAGAGCAACTAGTTTTAGCAATCAGCACACTTTTCATTCTTTGTGAAACTGGTAGGCGGTTTGTTGCACAAAAGGTTAACAGGCTTTTTCAACCTAAGCTTTCACTGAACCATTAATGGCAAGAGTAGTAGTGCCATTGACTTTCACAGAATGTGAACTGCATTTCAACAGAATGGGGATTGTTTTTAAAACTTGCTAAAAAAGAATACAGTACTTTTTCTACATAAATACGGGGAGGGCACAGTCCATGAAGCTAAATAGAAGGACGACCATCTTTTGGGTATGTTGTAGGGCTATCTTTCGGCTATGCTTCTGCAGAGTGCAGTGGGTTGGATTAGATGACCTGCAAGGTCCCTTCCAACTCTAACATTCTATGGCCCTGGTCACACTGGCCAGATAACGCGGGGGTGAGGCATGGCTGTTTGCCCTGGAGCAAAGTAAAGCACAGCAGCCCGATCACACGTCCCGTGGAGTTCCCGTGGTATGCCGTTAGGTGCAGATCTCACGGCTATCCTGAAGCGCAGCAAAGAAGCTGCGCACCGCGATCACACTGGCAATCGCTAGGCACCACTTTCATGGCAAACAGGAATTTTTTCTCACCGATGTTTGTGCATGCGCATGATCGAGCAAGCACATCCTGTGGAGACTTTAAAAAAAACCATCTGGTTTGCGACGGGACATGGATGGGCGCTGGATGCCACGGGATTCAAGCGGAAATGCGATCAGATGCCCGCCCTTGCCCCGCATTTTCCAGAAATTAGTACATTGTATGTGGTAGTTTTTTACTCTGCATCTTCAGCGGGAAGCCACGGGTTAGCCACGGGTGAACTACGCTTCCCAGATGTTGCAGTGTGATCGTGCACCGAAAATCCGGCTATCATCCGTGTCTTTAGCACGGCAACTTCTTTGTGTGAACGGGACTTATGATTCTATACAATACAGCTTTCTTTAGGTAGCAGGTTAGAAGGGTCACCATTTCCCTGCTTCCAAGGCAGGGATCCAGGATGGTTTAGTTCTAGGCATGCTCCTGGGAAAGGTGGGGCTTTAACAGAGAAGAAGTCTTGGTTAGGTGAGTCATGCATGTCAGCTCTGAAAAGGGCCCTCAGTCCAGTCTTTTACAGACAGAAACCAAGGCTTGAAGGCTGACAATATTGTCATGGCTGTCTAGTGACCCCTACAAAGACCACTGCTGAACACATTCATTTTTTAAAAAGTATAAGCACTGCTTCTATTATTTTGGAGCATTTTAATTTCCAATTAATTTCTCTACAGCAAATCATCCTTTCACCTCAGCTTTCAATAGAAACATCTGCTGTTCTCATAGGGAGGAGTTTCCCCTTTCAGCCACCCAACTCATTTTCCCTGTTTCCATATTACATCATCCTGCATTCATGCCTCACCTGTGGGCAGCCCATTCCCCCCCTAAAATAAATGCTTTAAAAATGTGGAAGAATAAAAGGGTGTTTTTTTAAAGAAGTTAGAAGAGGTTTTTTTAGATTTCAGATTCTTCTGCAAACCTGGGGCTTTTTTCAGGTTTATTGAAAGATCTATTTTGTCTGCTCATGGCTCCAGTTTCCAGATTTAAGTATCCACAAATTTAAATGACACTAATTTTCAAGAAATGGGATTGCAGTTTAATTCACAAATGTATATTATATTTAATTTAGACAGTATGTTTTAAATTTGTATTACAATACCTAATCAGTAAAAACAACAAGGTCCACTGACAAGCAGATTTATCTCCTGACTCCAAACTACAGGTTTGTCTTTTCAGATAATGCAAAAGGGAAGGATGCATTTATCCCGTTCTAATGTTCATGGCCGTATGCATTATTGCTTAATTAATGATGTTAAATGTCTGAATGGATGAAATAGTTCCCCCAATGCTCAGTAAACAGGGCATTTAGAGTGTCATAAATTAGGAAATTAGAAAAGATCAAGCAGAATGAGAAAAGAGTTTTAGGGCTGCTGTCAAGAAAATGTATCTATAAATAAATATGTACTTATTGGAGTTGTGTACATGGGTGTGGAAGAAGTGTTTCATTGTAATCTTGTCTATTAAGGATCAGATCTGATTGCTTCAGGCCTATAAACTGCTTTACAGCACTGCATTATAACTTTCCAAAAGCCTCCCATATGAATAAAATTTCATGAACTGTCCATTGCTACAATAAGTCACATATTCCTAGAGACTATTCATACTACCAGTTAATGCTGAGATTTATCAGTAAGAAAACAGCAGGTGTTTCCCCCATTATCTCTCTTAACAGATGCGAAGGATATGAACGATTTTACTGCTCCCATAAAAAGAAACAAGTTTTGCACAAGAGGAAAGAAGTCTATAGAAAACCAGGCCATTAAGTCTGACTTCAATTATTAAGGATGATTTCTGAGGACAGACTGGAAACAATTCGGTTAAGCTACATCAAGTAGGCAAGTTGATTTTTTTAAAAAAACATTTATCCTATTTAAAAAGATCTCGCTGCCCAACCGGACACATTTGTAACATAACAAACACATATTCCTGTTGTTCTAAATACGTTAACATATGACTGATAAGCCCTGAGACAAAAACATTTCCGCATCCTGGGTAGCTCTTTATTACTCTGGCCCCGGTCACATGGGAGAGTTTGGCCTGGGAGAGGGATGGATCGGGGGCGCAGCAGACGTGCGCGAGCACACCGCAACATCTGGGAATTGGCTCACACCCATTCCCGATCCATCCCTTCAGGCCAATAACGCGCTGTAAAAAAGAACCACCCCCAGAGGAGGACTTACCTGGGACACCGCATCAAGCGCGGCCATGGGATCGCCAGCGCACTCTTCGTTCGTAGCAATCCCGGCTCCCGTCTGAACTGTGCATGCTCACACATGCGCAGTTCGGCTGCCTCGCTTCCCTGTCAGTGGCTTCCCCCCGGCATCTGATCGTGCCAGGGAGGAAGTGCGCAGCGGCTCAGGGGATCTATGTGATCCCGCCGCCGCGTGTCTCTTTTGGTGCAGCTTTAAAAAGCCGCACTTTGCCCGTGCCCCCCCCCATGTGGCAGGGGCCTCTGTTTATCATTTTGTGTAGTGTCATCCAGATAGGCATTCTCTGCTCCATTTCTTCACTCCTTTGCACCTTCTTTCATGCTGTGTTCAAATTCTGGAGTTTTCTCTCTCTAGCCACTAGCCAGATTACTCTAAGCCTTCCTTTATATATATATATGGCCAGAGCAATTTCTTCCACAAACCTCTCTGTGATACCCCAAATCAGTTTGTGGCATTTTGTTGCCCCGAAGCAAAGTAAGACTCCTCCCCTCTGGGGCCAGTGCATTACCTCATTCCTTTGTCAAACTTACCATTTCCTAATGCTCTATCGGTGCAACTTCAGTATTACCCTTATGAACAACAATTGTGTTATGCTTGTGTTCCTCAGGATGTCTGCAATACCTGAGGTGCTTCAGAATTCACTACAGTGCATTCTCCGTGAATCCTGTGGCTCTGCTCAAGGACACCCTGAAATAAATGGGTCGTGTTTTGACAATCCTAATTCTTAAAGATACAGGAGCTTTTGGAAGGTATGGCTCTACACCCTGGGCTTTCCAGCTTGTTAGACAAGCTACAGTGTGTGATGAGGTACATGTATAGCTAAAGAAATCATAACACTGAATGACTGCAGGAAAAAAATATATAATTTCGGTGCTTTCTACAGCAATGCTACTCAGTTATGCCAGGCCTGCATTTTGAGACAGTTATGTATTTATTGCAGAGCAGTAGTTTTCTCACCAAGATCACAGCATGAATTAGGTCCAAAGGTCTATGAGTGCTTCCTTGGCATTTCATTAAGCTCCACCTAAGTACACATGCAATTTTCTGTGGCTTCCCCAGTGGGACGAAGTCTGTCTGTCACTTAGCAACATATACTAAGGAGTGTGTCGCAAAGGTAGCTACGGTTTTCCTGTCTCCTCCTAGGAATGACATCATTCACTTATGGGAACAGTAGCCAACTCTCTGTCATTGTCATTTACAAGCAAAGCCAAGAAGTAATTCAGGTATCAAGCTACTAACAGTATATAATGCTGAGAACATGATTCTGATTGGAAAGCTTCCTGCAAGAAAGAGAATATGAATCTTAATATAATTCTGCTTAGGACTGCAGCAAGACAGGAATGAGAAGAACCTGCATTACAGAGTTTCTTCTGCACATCTGTAGAGTTCACCTTGCTCTTTATTTGGGCAGGAAAGGAGGCAGAACATAACCAGAGGAGATTCACTCATCTTCTCTGCATGTTCATTAAGATTCTGCTGCATACAGTTTCCCATTGCCATTCAGTGTGATGAGATTCATGCACGTTTACATTCTACAAGAGTCCTTTTAGAGCTCTGTTTGCCGATGCTGGCTTGGTAGTTTCCTATGTATAGGATTTTGCTGCCTGCAGTCAGAACTGGTACGGCTCCCAAACAGTGCTATCGCATGATGACCTGTTTGTCTAGAGTAGGCCTGACAAACGAAGCGAGTGTAAGGTGACTCAAGTGAACAACACCCACCAAAGGCACATCCTTGGGGCTTTGAACAATGACTCACACCTGCGTGAACATCCATTCCATGTCTCATTGCTTGCGTAGTTTTGTTCCCAGCTGAATGCATGAATTGCCTCTTTTTAAAAACATGGTGTTCAAGAAGACCTCATCTATACTTTCAGTGTAAACGTATTGTAAACCCTGCTGGGGATTCTACCAAGTCAGAATTCAGGCATATATCTGAGTGCTACCGTATGCACATGTTCACACACAGCGAAAACTAGCATGGGCTAGACAGAGCTACGCTGGAAAGCTTTCCAGCTTTCATCAGATTATCCTAAGTAAGCAACTGTCTCTAATGCTTTGTTTCCCTTCTGTAAAAAGGGAATATATACATTTAATATTATTATGAGAATGAATAAGATATGCTTGGTGAAGCACATTCAAAATAAGGGCCGTAAATCAAATAAACTAAACTGAATAACTGTGGTCCCCAACACTGAGATCAAGATCAATGTGGATCACAATCCATTTAACATAAGTAAATTATAGGAAAACTAAAGAAAGATATTCTTAGGGCTGCTTCTAATGGTACTGAGGTGACATGAGCTTCACAAACACTTGTTCTGCACCAAGGGAATGAAGAAGTCACTCAGTGAACCTGGGGTCTCCTGCCTCTAGACCCCAGGTAAGATGCCTCCTCCCTCCTCCACTGCACCCCTTCTTTTCTCTCAGAGCATCACCATCATTTCTAAAAGGTTTGTCTCAGTTTGAGCTCAGGCTCCTCTCTCTTTTAGGTAACTGAAAGACTGTACCATTGCTTTAGGTCTCTCTCTCCTTTTCCATTCCTGTTTAATGTGGACTGAATGAAACAGGGCTTATCAGGGTTTACAGAGATCAGAATGACTTCATTTAAAATGGAATGAAGTTTAATAAGTAAATTAAAAGCACATACGAAGTAGGTAACACAACAGATTTGGCAAAAGAAAAGTAGTTTTAACTCATATTCCTGTTCCAAGATCTAATACAGCTCTCTGATGTTAATAAGAGATAGGCACTTCCAGTCTTTAAGTTACATTCATTATCTTGGCCTCAATATGTAGACATCATCCCTTGTTTCCGCAGGACCATGTGCTTGTGGCTGCTTACCTGAGCAAAGATGGACTCCTTCCTCCTGAAAGTATGTAAAATGACCCCTCTTGCTACAGCAGGAGACATACTGGCAAACCCGTTCTTTTGCCTGAAGTGCCAGCAGGAGGAAGGAGGGGGACATTGGCATATATGCTGGCATCATGCTAGCGTGCTGATATCACTTCCAGTAGAAACTGTAAGTGATGTTCTGGATGCACTAGGATTTGCAAAAATGCTGTGGTTTTACTACAGTTTTTGTAAATCCTAGAGCATTCCATGACAGTCACTTTCATTTTTTTATTGAAAGTGATGTCAACAGACTGGTATAATGCCAGCATGCCAGTTCCACCCCAATTATTCCTGAAGATTGCTGGCTGTGGCATAGCTCTACCCCTACACTTTCTTAGAATCATAGAATGTTAGAGTTGGAAGGGACCTTGCAGGTCATCTAGTCCAATCCCCTGCACTCTGCAGGAGCATAGTCTTCAAGCTGTGAAGTTTTATTTTCTGCCTTAGCACCCCCACAGACTATCCTTCTCTTGCTGTTTGCTAAAAGTTCGTTATTATTTTGGCCTCCTGGGGTTCTATTTTTATTTTTAAATTTTTATTTAATTGAATTTGTCAGCCACCCTCCTCCCGGGAATCAGGCTCAGGGTGCTGTACAATATGCTCACAAAAAGATTGGTTAAAACAAATGAAAAGAAATGATTTAAAAAAAAAAAGATTGGTTAAAACAAAAGTTAAAAACCAATAAAAACCAACAGTTCAACTGAAGATGGTGCTAAAACCCCAATAGTGCTACTGTTTCATGGGAGCTGCGGTGGCTCAAGTGGTTAAGACGCTGAACTTCAGGCTGTGGAAGGTCAGTAGTTCAGCAGTTCGAGACCCGGGTGCCGCATGATGAAGTGAGCTCCCGTCTCTAGTTCCAGCTCCTGCCAACCTAGCAGTTCGAAAGCAAGAAATTGCAAGTAGATAAATAGGTACCACTTCGGTGGGAAGGTAACAGCGTTCCATGCACCTTGGTGTTTAGTCATGCCGGCCACATGACCACAGAAACGTCTTCGGACAGCGCTGGCTCTTCAGCTTTGAAACGGAGATGAGCACCGCAACCCTAGAGTCGGACTCAACTGGCTTTCGAGCAAGGGAACCTTTACCTTTTACCTTTACCTCATGGGAGAACAGGGGGTGGGAGTGCCAGAATGGAACCTTCGCTGTCCTCAACCAAATGCCTGGCGGAACATCTTTGCCTTGCAAGCCCTGCAGAACTGTAATAAGTCCCACAGTTTTTTGGCAAGTTAAAGCCAGGGAGGAAAAAGCTCAGGCCCTGATTGAGGACAGCCAGATATCTCTCAGGCTGGGGACAACCAGTAGGTTTTGGTCTGCAGCAGTATTCCCTCTAAGCTGACTTACTGTGAGCTAGCTCACAGTTTTTTAGCCTCCAGCTCACACATTTTTGTCTTAGCTCAGGAAGAATGGCTCCAGAGCAAACTAATTTATGCAGTAGCCAAATTGCTCGCTCACAACTTTAATGCCAGTAGCTCAGAAAGTAGAATTTGTGCTCACAAGACTCCACAGCTTAGAGGGAGCATTGGTCTGCAGAGTGCAATGGTCTTCTTGGGAGACGCCCGAAGGTATGTAGGTCCCTGGCCATTAAGGGCCTTAAAAGTCAGTACCAAAACCTTGAATCTGATCCAGTATTCCACCAGAAGCCATTGCAGCTCACACAACACAGGATGATTATGTGCTGTGCGTGGTATCCCTGTAAGGACCCGTGCAGCTGCTTCCTGCACCAGTTGGAGTTTGTGGGTCAGCCTCATGGGTAGGCCCATGTAGAGCAAGTTACCGTAATCCAACCTGGAGGTGACCGTTGCATGGATTACAGTGGCTAGGTCAGGGTGAGACAGGTGGGGACCAGCTGCCTGACCTGATGTTGTTGGGAAAACGTCAGTTTGGCAATGTTAGTGACCTGAGCCTCCATTGTTAAAGAGGCATCCAGGATCACACCCAAGCTCTTATTCTATGGTTTGACTCAGGTTTGACTCGGACTGCCTGTTGTCCTTCTCTTTTTATAATCATATGGGCCCCTATTTAGAGGACAAGGGGCTCTATGGAATGGCTCTGCCCTAAAGATCCATACACACTTGCTTCTTTTTTCTCTTTCCTCCTGCTGATCAGCAAGGAGTTCTTTATTGCCTCTGAGTCTGTAAAACAGCAGGCTTTTTCTCAAGTCTCATTTTTGTCATTTCCCCCCCTTTTCTGCATGTGTTTTGCTCCCTCTAGTGGTTGCTTTGATATTTCATTGCTGTATCTCTGGTTTATCTCCCTGATTTGGAAATAAGCCCTTATATAGCAATGAAATATTGAAGCAACTACTACAGGGAGCAAAACACATACAGAAAAGAGGGAGGGGGATGATGCAATGCAGGCACACAAGCAAAGAAATAACATGTACAGAAAAAAACAGAGTGCCAACACAAGCATTATCCTTTTCAGCTAAAAAATTTTTGGCATTCAGAGTAGCTTGTTTTAAGCAGTACATTCTATTTTGCACTGTCTTTACAGGCAGGCTGTGTCTTCCAGGGACTGGAACAGGGACTGTTTCAAAGCAGTCTTTATCTCTGGGAGGCAGCAGAAATTCAGCCACTCCATAGTCGGCTGGACTGGGGAATGAATGGAAGTTTCCCTGCTCTCTTGGGCAAAAGAGAGAGGCTGAAGTACAGGTGAGCCCACAACCTCCAGAGGTAGAGAGCATTGT
>NW_015175471.1:90519-109113 GCF_001447785.1 Gekko japonicus
GAGTTATCCACTACAACTCCAAGATCTCTCTCTTGATAAGTCTCTGCCAGTTCAGACCCCATCAATGTGTATTTATATTTAGGATTTTTGGCTCCAATGTGCATCACCTTGCACTTGGCCACATTGAACCCCATTTGCCATGTTGACGCCCACTCGCCCAAAATCACTCAGAATTACAACTGATCTCCAGGAGGGAGGGGGGAGGAGATGAAAAGCTGAAATCAGAGGGGCAGATAATGGCAGGTTGATGCTTGACTGGGAAGGAGATAGGGTTGCCAACTCCAGGTTGGGAAATTCATGCAGATTTGAGGGGTGGAGCCTGTAGAGGGTGAGGTTTGAGGATGGGTGGGACCTCAGACAGATACAATGTCATAGACTCCACCCTCCAAACCAGCCATTTCTTCCTGGGTAACAATTGTTGCCAATCTCCAGATGTGGGCTGGAGATCACTCAAAATTACAACTGCTCTTCAGGTAGCAGAGATCAGTTCCTCTGGAGAAAATGGTGGACTCTGTGTCATTATACCCTGCTGAGGTTGCCACAGCACATTGACGCTGAGTGCCCAAGGCCTTGGCACTCTCCCAGAGCCTCTTTCTAGAGCTCGTTGTATTTATTTCCACAATGGGCCTTATTCCTAGTAAATAAATAAATAAAATAAATGGCAAAAAGGGACAAACAATCTTGATATTGTAAAATGTTTAATTCTCAGTTTTTGCTACATTATTGTCCCAATCTGAAATCAATGAAGGATAAAGATCCAGTGAAATGAGTTCAGTGTCCTTACACAGATTGCTCTAGCTGCAAATGCAAACACAGTGCACCGAAAGTAAGAGGCACCCTCTCTATTACACTGCTGTTGCTAGTAACAAAGTCCTGTTTCGCTTAGCAAATGCCCTCAGGGGTGGGTGATTGCATTGGGTGAGAGGAAAAAGAGTTCTTCAAAAGCCTGTGTTTTAGGCCCATCTGTTTATGTCACAAACATGAAACAGGAAGCCTGTAGGAATAAAAGCACCTATGGAAAGTTTCAGAGGAAAACAGACTAGCAAAGGATAGGTTATGCACTCTCTTTCCTTTTATACTCTCTACATTTCAAAGTGTACACTCATGTTATAGCTAGAGACTATGGATGCATTCTTGGGTGTTTCCATCTTCTGCTTGAATGTGGTATATAAGAAGAGCCCTGTGGGATCAGACCAATAGTCAATGTAATCCAGCATTCTGTTGTACACAGTAGCCAACCAGAAGGACAATGAACAAGGCAAATGTTACCCAAAATAGGCAGTCTTTACTTAGCTTGGGGAAATTAGCTTGGAGATGGAGTGAGAGGCTGATAACTGGATCTCCACCTATGTATACAGGGATTTGTCCCTATGAGAACTCTTGGGAATAACCAGGCAGTTTTTTTACTAGAAAAGGTTTTTATTGGAACAAACAAAAATGAAATGGGAAAAAACCCAGGATAAAACAAGAGTGCACACAGTAAACACATACAAGAGCTAACTAGGAAGATAAGGGAGAAAAGGAGAAAGCATTGTAGAGGTCGGTGATAACTTCTGGTCTGGAAGATTTCTGTGGAAGCAGCAAGTTGAAGAGGAAACAGCCAGCATTTTGAGAAGTGAGAGGACCCAAATGTAACTGGGGGTGTGAGGGGGATCCAAGAACACATACATGCTGCTGGAGCAGCAGGGTGACATATTTATAGGGAAAAACATATCCTGAGGCAGGTTGACTCACTGCCAGAGGGCAATGAAGTGATCGTTCTACTGGAGGTCGACAAAGAGGTGGGAGAGGTTAGGAGAACTTAGGGAGTACCTCCTATCAAATCAAGAAGTGACAGAGTTCCCCCCCTCCAGCTTCCCATTTGACAGGTGCCCCACCCCTTTTCCTGGTGTGTGCTGGGAGGAGGAGAGAATACTGGGAAGAAAGAGGCTAAGAAAAATGTCCACCATTGTTTCTTTGTACTGTGTGAGGTGGGAGAGCCTAAAAGAGAAATGGCTGGGGGGTTGTGTGTGTATGCTTGCTGCAAACTTGTGCTTTTGAAAAGGGAGAAAATAAAGTGTGAAAACATCTAAAAAAATAATAAAAGTCCTTCTTGCCGGCGGGGGACTTTGTGCTGGCTCCCGGCGCGCGCGTGCCACATGCACGTCACAGGGAAATGACGTCATGACACCGGGCATGCTGGGGCGGGGCACAGCCATTTGAGGGGAAAACTCTATGTTTTCCCCTCAAATGGCTGTGCCCCACCCCCAGCGTGTCCGGCGTTATGACGTCACTTCCCTGTGAGGTGCACACGGGGGTGGGGTTTTCCCCGGGGCCCGATTCCACAGGGGCAGAAATCGGGCCTCCAAAGCGGGGGGAAATCTGCCCCCGGGGGGATTTGGCAGCCCTATCTGGTAGAGAAAGATATGGGAACCTTGTATCTTGCTGGGAAAGCAGCTGTGAGGTGCAGTGATTTGAAAAGATAAACATCAGGCAAAGAAATGATTCAACATTCCTCCAGTACCCTACCAAGTGAATCAGCTGCATACACACCAGCAATCATGGGATTAGTTTTGCCATGGGTGCCTTCATGGCAGAATGCCAGGATGCAGATATTTGAAATAAATATAAACAATTGTGAACAACTCTGTGGTGGTAGAAATTGTGTGTAGTCTCTTGCCCTGGTTGGTATGCAAATAAATCAGCAAAGATGAAGTTTTGTGTTTGCTAGAGTTTTAAAATATTCAGTATCTGTCAAGTCTCTGAGTTCTGTGTTGCTCAGATCATCCATTTTATTGACATTGCTTTGAAATTTTGAACGGAAATCTCTTCCTTGGCATTGACTTCTTTCTCTCATGAACCGCTTACCTGCAACAGCTTTTTTCATGAGAACCCATTGATCAGGAGTGCCAGTTCGATGTGAGATGTCTGTCTTTTATGATATCTCTTATAATTGTGATAGTATTGGGGTTTTTTTCTAGCTAACAGAGTGGCAAAGGACAAGAGAAAATTTCCCAGATTTAAAATGCAGTTGATTAAAGCAGTTATTACAATGAACTGAAATATGTGTTTTCGATTTCTTAAGACTTTACGCATAGCTCAGACACAACAGAAGAAGTTACTTACAATCCCTTTCCCTTCCCCTCCCCACAACAGACACTGTCAAGTATTGAGTCAACGCCGTTTAAGTAAGTGAAATCAGCTTTATTATCAACAAGAACCTCAGAAGAACACACAACAACAAACAGTGGAGCATAGCTCCCTTTTAAACTATCCTGGGCTGAGGTAGCCAAACCCTAGAATAGTTAAGGACCAATAGCATTGTTACAATAATGTCCAATCAGGTTTGTTCCCTCCAGCACAGTTCTCTTGCATCTGATTGGTTATACTTAAGCATTAGCCAATAGGATTGTTCCAGCTTAGAATCCTGGCTAAGGTCTGAATCTTAACATTGCATTTAATACAGTTAATACGCAACAGACACCCTGTGAGGTAGGTGGGGCTGAGAGAGCTCTGAGATAACTGCTCTTGAGAGAACAGCTCTCAGAGAACTTTGACTGACCCAGGGTCACTTAGTAGCTGCATGTGGAGGAGTGGAGAATCAAACCTAGTTCTCCAGATTAGAGTCCGTGCTCCTAACCACCACACCAAACTGGCTCTGTCTACTGCATGGTGTTGGTGTGATGATGGCAGAGTAATTCAGAGTAATGGTCTCATGACGGCCAAGGAACAATGACATTACTCCATATATGCAACAGGTGCTTGAACATGCATTTCTCAAATAAATGATCCTGGACCTGGATGGCCCAAGCTAGCCCGTTCTTGTCAGATCTGAGATGATTAGCGGGCTCAGCCCTAGTTAGTGCTTGATGGGAGATCACCAAGGAAGTCCAGGGTTGCTACACAGAGACAGGCAATGGCAAACCACCTCTGTTCATCTCTTGCCTTGAAAAACCTATAGGATCACCACTAGTCAACTTGACAGTACTTTCCACCACCTTGCCAGTTGGGACACTGTTTTTGAAACATACAAGCTTCGGAGATAATGTCACGCACAAATGCATGATTTCCTTCCTTCTGCTGCAGCCTGAAATGCCCTTTGAAATGTTGCTCTTGGGGATAGGGGACCCCCCAGGAGCAGCATGAGGGGGGAGATGGAGGGCCACTGCAGCAGGGGAAGGAATTGGCAAAAATTACCCACTGTTTGCATGCATGGAACATTTCCATGGGAAATGTGTAGGAACAGTAGGATATTGTTTACGGGGCATAATGTACACTGAAGTGTACTTAAAATAGTTCTATGAGTCCTGCCCATTTGTTTTCTTCTTTTAAGATGTCATATTTAATTGCATGCTGGCTGTAGCAAAGGCAATCATTTTCTTCACATACTTATGTAACAGAACTTTCTCTGAGGACTACAGTAGTACATGTATAGATACACAGGAAGCAAAAAGTGATCCACTGCCTGGTCACTAACCAGCTAAGCAGGAGTATTTGTATTTTAGTTCTAGACAAGTCCTTGGGTGATAGGCATTCAAAGCTGTTATGGGAATGTCAGAACATTTTGTCTAAAGCTTGGCACCATTAGATACAGTAATACTATCTTGTTCACACAGGATGTTCATACAGGAAAATCCAGGAGGTAAATGACTGCAGTAACACAATATCTAATGATATATGGCTCCACCTGAAGGCACAAAGTGTCCTCTGTTTCCTTGATGTCTTAAACTGCAGGTTGATATCTTAAATGGCAGGAAACATGACAGAAAACTGTGCATTTCATTAGAACCATGGGCAATTTTTGAAGACTCAAGAACTGGTCACATTTGAAGAATATATACAGCAATGGGTGGCCATTAGTTTGACTCAGCATAGCTTTCCTATGTTGAATTCTTGAATCTGGACAAACCTTACCTTTTAATTTTTTTTAATGAAATCAGTTTTTACTTCATATTAGCAAAAAATATAAAATAAATCTACTAGCAGTTAAAATTAATGCCACTAGAATTACTGAGGCTGAATTCCATTTCAAATTGTCATTAAAAAGGAACGTTAGAAAAGAGACATTTGAACTATTAAGAACTTTAGGAAATTCAGCAGCAATAATTATTGACATAATATAAAACTGTCTTTGACAGTAATATATGTAGATAAGATCATCTGCTCCCTTGGGAAAATGCTGTTATGATTTGTGATATATTCGATTATAGCCTGTTAGATAAATAAACTATTCAAAGGACCATACAATGATCATAAAACTACATGAAATCAACACAGAGCAACAAGATGAAGAACCTTAAAACCATAAAAATACAATTACAAAGCCAACCATAAAAGGGTAGTAAACCCAGTTTCATTTAAAGCCAGTAAAACAGCATCTTTAAAATTTATAACACGGTGGAATGCATAGGTCTCCTCCGTGTATTTTATCCTCACAATACTCTTGTATGGTGAGCTCAGCCGAGGGAGAGAGACTCGTTCAAGGCCATCTATTGAGTTCCATGGCAGATCAGGGACTGCCACTCAGGCTTTCTCTGTCCTTGTCCAGTACTACACACTGGTTTTCAACTGTCCTGTTTCATTTAGAAATGGTCTGAGGCTCAGGGGTAGCTTTTAAACGTTTTTCAATGACAGCTCCATGTAAAGTGCATTACAGAACATTATACTCACTGAGATGGACAGACTGATGGTAATTGCATGCTTAGTCAGAAGAAAGAGACTGACACAGGTAAATGGTATAAACTAAGGGCAGCTTTATTTAACTATTACATTCAACAGGAAAACTATAACTGGCAAGGGCTGCAACACACGTTTAGCAAAGGGATCCCTTCCTCTTTCTCCCAACCTTAGACAGGTGAACCACCTAGCCCCTGGTGCAAGCCAACCAACAACACAGCCTTTGCCAGGTGGCAGACATGCTAACACCCTGCTGTGAGCCAACTACCCCTAGCTGCGGAGCATGAGGGGAGACCCAGCACGAGCTGTATAACAGGCCACCCGCAGTCCTCATCCAAGGCTCATACCAAGGAATGATTTGTGCTAGGTATGCCAACCCCCCAAACAAGGGAGGGTCTGTCACTTGGTGTTCCCCCTCATAACAGAAACAAGCAGATTTCCACCAACAACAAGAGTTAAGCCTCTGCTTTGGCCCTTGGCCCCATACACCAGCCGACAATCTGCCTCAGCCCTTGCTGTAAGTCCTCTAGGTGTGAGGACCAGGCAGAGTACAACAAGGAAAAAGGTTTATTTTATAGGAGGTCAAACAACAAGGTGCAGAATAATAACAGTAAGTGGGTGAAAAGAAAAGAAATCAAATGCCCTAACGCATCTAAAGATATGCTGTCCCTAGCTCACTATTCCAAGTGACACTAGACTACTCACCCTTCCCTCAGGATGAGGTTTCTTCCTTGCAGCAGCCTTCCTTCTAGCTCTGCCCTCTGGAAGAAAGAACAGCTTCTGCTCTGGCACCAGCCCTTTTGTTCCCCAGCCCTCTTCTTCCCTATTGGTCAATTTTGGCTCCAAAACTTCTCAGGGGCTACTGGGAGTTGTAGGCCCAGCCTCACCTACTGCTAGCCAGGCTCCCTGGGCCTAGTAGGTCTCTGGTGGCACAGCCCAGATCATGACTCAGAGAGGTGCACACCATCATCATGATATAAATGCACACACTCCCTCACAATGCCAGGGTATGGTATGACAAAACCCAGGCCATCCCTCATGGCATTCCCCAACTCCCAATTGGCTTTCTTGCACGCCCACATGATGGCATGTGGATCACATGCCCATTTCCACACCCTCTGAAGGAAAATGGCTGACCACACTAGCCTGACATTGGGCCACCATGCCACAATGTCCCTCATGTCATCCTGCACCTGCAGGATCAACCCCTCCCCCTTGACCATCCCCAGGTCATTGCCACCCAGGTGGATAACCAGGATGTCCGGTGGAGGACTGCTCCATTCAACAAACAACAAGCGCATAAGCCCAGTCCAGCACAGGCCCCGTCTGCCAAGCCACTTGATAATAGCCCATCCCCGACCTCTTCGCTTGATCGGCTGCCCAAAATATCATGGTGTGAACCACTATGAGAATCCAGAGCCTCTGCACAGGAACCAACAAACCTAGAACCCAAACAACAACAAGACAAACATTAGAGAGAACACAACCTAGGGGGCCACCAAAGGCTGAACATAGGTCTTGTAGACTGCCAAGCGCCACCGCCCCACCTTCTGGATGGCTTTGCTGGAGTAACCCATAGCTGCAGCAGTGGACGCAGGTGGTGGACGCAGCACCAATCCTAAAGGATTGAGTGCCAAAACGCACACCAGACAGGCCCAACTTGTTCAAGGCCCTCGCTGTCACCGCCCAAAATTGATATTTAGTTAAAGGAGACTTGTCAACATGACAGAATAAGGGGCCCTCCTCCATGCCCCGCTGATCCACAAACTGACGTAAAGCTCGTACGGGACAAAGGTCTCCGTCCGCGCAGACTCCCAGAGATCCCTCATTCCCCTTACCCCTCTGGTCAGTTTTGGATCGCCTCACACGGATCAAAATCCCATCCCCTTCAAAAGAAGCATCCCCCACTTGCAGGGCCTTCTTCAAAGGGTTAGACCTGAATTGCTGGACCAGTTCGTGGACCCGTAAAGCACCAAAAAACGCAGTCAGTTCAACAGCGCGAAATAAGAGGATCTCAAAACCCGAACTACATACCTGAGTCCACGTGCCAAACAGCACTTTCAACACCCTGGGCAAGATGGGTTACCTCAAAACTGTGTCTAATTCAATGCCCCAAAATGTCAAAACAGGAGATGGCCCCTCAGAGCGAGAGGAACCCCCAGCTCATCAGCTAGCTCCATGAAAGACTGGAGCAGCCCAGATCCCACTGGCCCAACAAACAAAAAATCATCTAAATAGTGAACCGCAACCCTCAAGCCAGACTTGGCCTTCCGGGCGCACTCCAAGAAAGAACTGAAATGCTCAAAAGCTGAACAGGAAATTGAGCAACCTATTGGGAACACTCTGTCCATGTATAATTGACCCTCAAAGGCAAAGCCCAAAAGCTTAAAATCCCCTGGGTGAACAGGCAGCAGGTGAAACGCTGACTTTATATTGCACTTTGACATTTCAGCTGCTGGGCCACACCGGTGAACCACCCACACGGCTTGATCAAAAGAAATATATCTAACTGAACACAAGTGGTCTGGAATATCATCATTAATGGAGTCACCTTTAGGAAAAGAAAGGTGATGTATCAAATGATATTCACCCTCCACCTTCTTGGGCACCACCCCCAAAGGCGACACCCTCAACGTAGGAACTGGGGGAGAAGAAAAGGGGCCTAGGACCCTAGCCTTCCTACATTCCTTTGAAATCTTATCCCTGACCACCTGTCCCATCCCCACAACAGACTTGAGGTTCTTAGCCATAAAGGCTGCCCTCACTCCTGTATAAGGAACCCTAAAGTCATTAGTAAAACCATCTAACAAATATAAACTATCTACAGAGTTCAGGTACAGCCCAAGCCATTTTTTAAGTTGAATCAGGTTTATATGTCTGGGACCCTTTGCTCACCCGCTGTGGGGAGGTGCCACTTCCTCCAGGTCTCTTGCTACCTGTTCTCTGCTTCACCCAGGAGCAAGCTGTAAAAGTGTGGGACACACACACCCCGTACAAGGGGCATTCATGTTTAAACTTGCAGAGCTTGCATGTGCAAACTCCTTGCAATGCAAATTTCCAGCACAACAGCCGGGGTTGAACACCCTGCCCCCCCAGGGGCGAGATGCTGCTACTCCAGCCGACTGCTGAGTTATCCCCCAGGGAGGGCTTGGCCAAAGACATCAGCTGAAGCCAAAAATGCTGATGTTATGTATGCGGACTGCCACCAGGGGTCCGCGGCTACAGTAGGGAGCTTAGCCCCTTGTAAGCCGCCCTGAGCCCGCTTGCGGGGAGGGCGGGGTAAAAATACTTAAATAAATAAATAAATAAATAAATAAATAAAATAAACAATAGAAGCCTAGGATCCTAGTTCCCCCAGGATTCACAAAAAGCAACTTGGTGGGAAATTCAAACCCTCCAACGGAACTGTGGGTGTGCTGGGTGGGTGTGTATATAGTTGGCCTTGCAGGACCATTTTGCAGTTCTTGTGTGAAGTACAATAAACACGTCTGAACGCACAATGTGGTCTGAGTCTTCCATATGGCAAACCCAATACTTTACAGTGGTGACGAGGATGGGATCCCTCTGAGCAGGCCTGGCTCCTCTCCCAGCACAGCACTGAGCATCAATCCTGAAGATGCTACCATGCCCCGCATCACTTCCGAGCAGCACAGCACCGCACCCCGCATCCCAAACACTGCTCCCCACTCCGTGCTAGAGCCATGGCCTCTGCTCGAGGAAACCTGGAAATCTTTGATCCAGCACATCCCAAACTCTGGGACTCATGGACAGACCAACTAACCTGCCACCTTGCCTATAATGAGGTAACAGACCCGGGCAAAAGACGGTTCCTTCTCCTTAGTTCCTGTGGTGTGAACACCGTCCACCTCGCAAAGAGTCTCCTGGCACCTAGGTTGATCCTCGAGTGCACATATGAGGAAATCATCGAAGCCCTGACCAGGTACCTCACGTCCCGGCCAATGACACTAGCAAGAAGGGTTGAGTTCCAGGGCCGTATCCAGAAGCCCAGCGAGGCGGCCGCTGCCTAGATGGCCGCCCTGCACCAGCTTGAAATGGATTGTGCCTTCACTAAAGTGGTGGAGAACTTATTAACACAATTCGCCTTGGCATCAGCAATGTAAAGCTGCGCAGGAAGATGATTGGCACTGCAGACATCAAGATCAACGAGGCCCTACAACTCGCCATCGCCCATGAGGCCTCCCACCGCGACCGACCCTTGGCAGCTTCTCATCTTGTGCTTCACGACTCAGTGTCTGAAAACTCCAACAAGGAGGACATCTGTCTCGTCCGCCAACCCACTCGCTGGAAGCCACTGGTAACTGCAGCATCAGAATACTCCGAAACGACCGCCGGCCATTCCATATGCGCCAGCTGTGAAGAGGTGCATGAGAGCAAATCGTACTGGTTCCACGATGCTACATGCCACACTTGTGGAAAACAGGGTCACCTTGCCCGCGTCTGCCGGTCCAAGGGAAACCAGCACCAGCAGCCTACAGCCCAGCCACAGCACCAGGCGGCTGCCACCTACAAGATGGCCGTGGAAACCTCTGAACTCTACCTTCTCACCGATCGGCCATCCCTCCAGGTACTACGCCTCCCCAACCTATTTGCTACCCCAAAGATCCAAGTCACGGTCCAGATTGAGGGGTCCCCCTGCCCTATGGAAGTAGACTCAGGGTTGGAGGCATCCATCATTTTGGTGAACACGCTGCACAGAGTTTGCCCTAACAGGGGACCCCACTTACGCCCCTCGCCTTTATGTCTGGTGAACTTTCAAAGGAACCCAGTCCCAATCCGGGGCGTGGGGACCTTCCAGGTGCAGTACCTGGGTTTTGAGGGATTTCTGGACTTGATTGTGGTAGAGGGGAACCTTGTTAGTCTCTTGGGGCTGGCCTGGTTTGCGCCGTTGGGTATCACGATTGGGGGGTGAATAAATGTGAAATGCGGGACTTTCTGGAGGTTTGCGGGGAGTTCCCCGCCATTTTTGTTGGGGTTTAGGGTGTTATAAGGGCCCCCCAGTTTCCTTGCAACTAGACCCCATGATGGCCCCCACTAGATTGCGGTTCCGCACCGCTCCACTCGTTCTCAGGCCCAAAATTGATGCAGAACTGGACCGTTTGGTGGTGCAGGGGGTCCTGGAACCAGTATCACACGCCATCTGGGAAACGCCAATGGTCACCCTCGTTAAGCCCAATGGTGATGACTGCATCTGTGTGGACTACAAATGTACGCTAAATAAGGCCCTCCATGACCACTCCTACCCGGTCCCGGTCATAAGTCATGTCCTGACTTCTCTGGCGGGGGCTAAGATTTTCAGCAAACTCCATCTGGCACAGGCCTATCAACACTTGCCGGTGGATGAGGCCATGGCCACAGCCCAAACAATAGTTACACACAGGGGGGCTTTTAAGGTAAAGAGGATACAGTTTGGTGTGAGCGTGGCCCCCAGGATCTTCCAATAATTAATGGACTCCTTGTTAAAAGGGATCCCTGGAGTGATGCCGTTTTTTGACAACGTCCTCATCACCGCGGCAACCCCGGATTATTTTGCCTCCCGCCTCCATGCTGTCCTGCAACATTTCAACTCGGCTGGCCTCAAAGTGAAATGAGAGAAATGTCTCCTCAGGGTTCCAGAAGTGGACTTTTTGGGGTTCCGAGTCAACGCGGCCGGCCTCTATCCAGCTAAGGACAAGGTGAAGGCCATCGTGGAGGCCCCGGCACCCACTTGCAAAACAGAGCTGCAGGCGTTTTTGGGACTAATAAACTTCTATCATACCTTTTTACCGCACAAGGCCGCAGTAGCAGAGCCCCTCCACCACCTCCTGGACAAGTTGGCTCCTTGGTCCTGGGGCCCAAAAAACCCGGCGGCGTTCAGGGGGGTCAAGGCACTCTTAATTTCGAACAATGTGCTGGCCCATTTCAATTAATCCCTGCCGGTGGTCCTTGCATGTGACGCCTCCCCCTATGGCGTGGGTGCAGTCCTTGGCCACGTCCTCCCTGATGGCCGTGAGGTTCCCGTGGCCTATTACTCCAGGACCTTAACAGCCACCGAGCGCAAGTATGCGCAAATCGACAGGGAGGGCTTGGCAATCATGGCAGGGGTCAAGAAGTTTCATAACTTCATTTACAGGCACCCCTTCATGATTGCAACAGACCACAAGCCCCTCCTCGGCCTCTTCACTGTGGATAAGCAGACACCCCAAGTCCTGTCATCCCGTGTCCTCAGATGGTCCCTATTCCCGGCTGGCTACCAGTACTGCCTGGAACACCGCCCGGGCAAGGCGATGTGTCATGCCGACGCCCTGAGCTGGCTGCCACTGCTCTCCACTGACACCAATCCTGCTCCAGCACCTGTGGTTCTGCTGCTCAAAGGTTTTCCAGAGCCTCCTCTGCCAGCTATCAATGTCGTTGCACATTCAGCCTGCGACACCATCCTCTCCCGGGTCTTCGACTGGGTGGTGAGGGGTTGACCCATGACCTCCCCAGGGCCCGAGTTCACGGCTTTCAGCACCCAGAAAGACAAACTATCAGCCCTAAAATGGTGTCTTCTGTGGCGGTACCGGGTCATGGTTCCCAGTGCCCTGCGACAACGGGTCCCCACGGCACTCCACATCTGGGCATCGTACAGATGAAGGCACTGGCCTGGAGCTATGTGTGGTGGTCGGGAATCGATGCCAAGATCGAGTTGTGGGTCCGGAGGTGCCAAACCTGCCAGGAAGTACGACCCAACCTGCAAAGCACACCAACACAGCCTTGGGAGTCAACCCGCAAACCATGGTCCTGGCTTCACAACGATTTTGCCAGACCATTCCAGGGACTGTTCTTTTTTCCCCTCCCACCAGAACCAACAGAGCCAGAGGCACTTCAGCCGCCACAACAAATGCCCCAGGCCCAGGTCACAGCCCACCAACCGGAAACTGTCGCCAGTGACCCAGTGCCAGCCCCCTGGCATTCCCTCAGAGAGTGCCAACCCCCCGCCTATTTACAGGACTGTATCACATGGTAGGGTCAGAAATATGGGGGGACGGGTATTATGTACGCGGACCGCCACCAGGGGTCCACGGCTAAAGTAGGGAGCTTAGCTCCTCTAAACAATAGAAGCCTAGGATCCTAGTTACCCAGCATTCACCAATAGCAACTTGGCGGGAAATTCAAACCCTCCAACAGGACTGTGGGTGTGCTGGGTGGGTGTGTATATAGTTCGCCTTGCGGGGCCATTTTGCAGTTCTTGTGTGTGAAGTACAATAAACACATCTGAACGCATGTCGTGGTCTGAGTCTTCCATGTGGCGACCCCAGTACTTTACAGCTGATGCACCTGATCCCAGGGCAGGGCAGGGTACACCACTGCAAACATCCTAAATTCCTCATCATATTGCAGCCAGGCCACCCTCCCCAGAGAACTCAGAATAGGCCCTGTAAATGATGTCTATGTATTGGAAATAGGGAGCAGCCTGCACAGGGTGAGTCCTCGCAACCACCCCTGCATAAATCAAAACCCTGGCAGCCAGTTAGCCCATGAGCCACTCCTTATCCCTGTCATCTAAATCATCCTTGTCCTTCTTCTTGATGTCCCTAAACAGCAGAGTGAACCCATCCACAAAATCCCCTTTCAAAATCTTCTCTCTAGTCACAAGGGTAAGATGGTCTCCTGAGGGCATGCCAACAACCCCCCAGGTCAGAGCACTGAAGGGCTCAGAACTAATGGAAGCAGCAGGAATAGCCCCATAACCCCACCCCCCAAGGGGGTAGTTGCCCAGGAACCAATCCCCCCACCCCTACATCATTGATCCATAAACACAGCTCTGTCCTATTGCCGGTGGCTGCCAGCCTTAGGTGTTTTAGACCTAATATGCTGCAAAACTCCTCGATCTTTAGAGCAACCCAATGCAGAGTCTGACTGCAGTGTCTCTGCTATAGAATTTTTTGTACGTAGTTTGTAAGACAAATTTTGGGAGGTGCAACTTCTCCCACTGCTGCAATCGTGGAACTTAAAAAGCAGAAAATGCTGAAGATCTCTCTTGGATGCAACTATTAAACCAGAGGCAGCTGTCCCTAATTGAACTTGAAATTATAACATGATATTTACATTTAATTTAGTGTACTACCCAAAATCTCGTCCTTAGATCTACAAAGCCTATGACAAAGGGGTTCATATAGATGACTTAGAGAGACCAAGGTAAGAAAGAAAGTAGAGGAGGATTTTGGCCATTGTTAAGATGAACAAATGTCAACCAAATCAGACCCTCTCTGTGTGATGATTCTAATTCTGAAGCTACCTGTGTTGTTCTCTTCCTAGAAATGTACTTCAATCTATGCATTACATTTTCCGATTTAGTTCTATGAAAATCCAAGGTTGACTGATCTGCTGGTTCTTTGTTTTGTCAGCCTTGTAGTTACTGCAGTGGAAGCTGGATGCCGTTGCTGCTGTTTTTTTACCAAAGACAGTGGGATGATTTCAGCTCTGACCTTGAGATACATGTTTGCATGGCTTTATCTGTTTACCCTTTAAAGCTATTCTTTGTGATTATTTTTATTTTGGAACCTTCCTCTAGTCCTTGCTCATATTTAATCCATTTATTGTTTAAACAGGGCAGTTGGTAGGTCTAAAGCTTTGCAGAATGAATGAATAAATAAATCATATCCTAAGATGATGTCAGCATACAAAATGCTTATATTCATTCATCCTTTGCCTTTCATTGCTTTATACCATGACCATTCCTGGATCTTTCTGCTTTATTTTTAATAAAAAGGACTGCTGATATTTTATTGGCTAAAGGCAGTTTCCTTGGGTTTTTGAACCGCAAATTAATACTTCCATTGTTAGTCCAAACACTTGTATGTGTACGGGATTTGATTTATAAAATAAGTCATGCCTTCTCATTGTGCATTAACATCACCAGATAGAAATGACTACTAATTGCTCTAATATATATTTTTTCATACTATTTGTGTGTTCTAGGGTTCCATTATGGACATTCTATGAAAACTGATGAGTTTCCAATAGGTTTTATTTATTCCTTTGTCCACACAGACAACCATGAAATTTTCTTGTTCCAGGATCACTTAAAAAGCATCCTGCAATGTAGCATTGGGATGGGATAGTAGCTGAGAGTTTTTGTCTCCTGATGGGGAAAGCATATGGATACCACTGTGTCGTTCTCTCTCTCGAATAAGTTTTTGTACCCTGCTTTTCTCACAGTGGATTACAATTGCATTCCCTTCCTCTCCACATAATAGGCACCTTGTGAGGTAGGTGGGGCTGTGAGAACTGTGACTGGCCCAAGGTTGCCCAGCAAGGTTCATGTGGAGGAGTGGGGAATCAAACCCAGTTCTCCAGATTAGAGTCTGCCAGTCTTAACCACTACACCATGCTGGCTCTAGAAGAGCACCAGTGTCCATGCTTGTGTTTTAATGGGATGTTGTTCCTACAGATATTGTTTTACCTTGCTTTGATGTCTATCTTTTTGTTCCAATTGCGTTTCAGGATTTTCTTTTTATTATCCCCCCCCCAATACATGATAACTGAATGCTGCTGCTACAATTGTACTAATATATAGTCACACATTAAGGCTGCACACTGACTTGTAGGGAAGTCCCGCTGTGGGGACTTATATTTGAGTAAATATAAATAGAATCAGGCTGTGTGTGATTATAAAGATGACTAGAAAAATGGCACCATTTTTTGAATTCAAAACTACCACTGGAAATATATGAACACATGAAGCTGCCTTATAATGAACTGAACAACTGATCTATCCAAGTAATTACTAAGTCCTCTGGCTGGCAGCAGCCCTACAGAGTTTCAGGCAAAGTTCTTTCACATCACCTACTACTTGATATTTTTAACTGGAGACTAGGGTTGCCAAGTTGAAATTTCTCTGTAGCGGGGGACTCCCGCCCCGCGGCTGGAGCATGCATGCGCACCGCTTGCACGTCACCTGGAAGTGACGTGACAATGCCGAACACACTGGGGGTGGGGCCACAACCATCCGAGGAAAAACCATAGAGTTTTCCCTCGGATGACCGTGGCCCTGCCCCCAGCGTGCCTGGCATGGTCGCGTCACTTCCGGGTGACACGCACATTGGGGTGGGGTTCCCTCCGGGGCCGATCCGCCAGCGGCGGGGAACGGGCCTCTGGGTGTCGTGATTCACTTATAATGGTAAGGCTGGCCCAGATGAGTTTGATCTAGAGTGTCAGTGAAGTGACAGAGTCAGCATGTGACTGCTAGGAGGCTGGCCAGAATTGGTTTGAGGCAGTGCAACCTGGCACTAAAGGTATTGCAGGAGGTTGCATCAGCTATGTGCTGTTTGGCCAGCAGTTGTATATATGTACAGAGTGTACAGAGATTTTTTTCCTTCTCATGTATCATTTGCAGCGGAGCACTCTGACACTCAGAACTGTATATAGGTGGTGGCTTGGTGTGAATAAATTCACTGTGGTTGCACCTAAGTTCCTGACTCCAATATTCTGTGGGTACTCTATCTCCCTTTGGGCACTAACGTGCCAGCCAGCATTCCACGCGGACCGCGACACTGGGGTGGGGGTTTCCCCACCCCCCGGGGGGACTTGGGAAGCCTACTGGAGACCCTGGGGATCAAACATGGGACCATGTGCATAAAGAGTAGATGCTCACCACTGAGCCACAGCCCCTTCCCATGGGTGGAAAAACCTATTTATTTATAGATTCAGATGGGTAGCCATGTTGGTCAGCAGCAGCAGAACAAAGTTTGAGTCTAATGGCACCTTTAAGACCAACAAAGTTTTATTTAAAGTGTAAGCTTTCGTGTGCAAGCATACTTCCTCAGACAAACTGAAACAAAATTTCTTCAAACCTTACATACAGGATGTTATGTACTGCACAGGTTAGATGAGGGGTGGTGTGGAAGTTTCAGAAAGGATCAGTCAGAGTTAAGATGCATGAATGAAGCTGAGATTGGATCAAGGCAGCAAGATCAGTGAATGGCAGCAAGTTAGCACAGCTTCATTTAGGCATCTTAACTCTAACTGGTCCTTCTGGACACTCCCACACACACACACACCCATCTTCCTATGTGTAAGGTTTGAAGAATTTTTGTTTCAATTTGTCTGAGGAACTGTGATTATTATATATATTATTATATATATATTTCCCAGTAACCTTATTTTTATTTTTAAATTTCAACATTCAATAACAGGGAATCTATGAGACCGAGAAAACAAAGGATTTGGATTTATTTACTTGATGGCTGATTGAAGTTACTTGACTTCCAAACCATGCAGTTTGCATGGACTAGGACCTCCAGTATTGGTTTAAGGTTGTTCCTTGTCACCTATTATGTACTAGCAGAACAAGCAATTTGATTGGTTAGTAAACAGTTAAGAACAATGACTGGAGCAGTTTCTATTCCACGTTATTCTTATTTTTAATCCATACATTCATACTACAAATGCTTAACAGGAGGGGACAAAATGCTGTTGCTCAGCAACAAAGAACTTGGCAAGAGCTCACAGAGAGCTCCACGTTACTAACAGACAATGGCTCTCACAGCTCAGCAATCAACAGCATTTGGTTTAAAGGCAATGCCTGGTTTCTCATACATGCCATCTAGTAACCCCCAGATGAATTTATGACAAAGATGAGAAATCTACTGAAAGTACATCTTTGTTTAATAATCTGTTATGAAATTTGCTCTCACTTGCCCTTTTTCTATTTGAGAGCCAGTACCATTACCATGAATAATTTTATAATTTGATGCATTTATTAAAAACAATATGGAGAAGTAGAAGCTTTAAGATCAATATATTTATTATGTCATAAACTTTTATAGGCCTGAAGTGGTTCTCCATGCAGGGTCGGACCGTCATAGAGAAATTTTAGGCACTTGCCTAGAGTGCCCCCTGCTGGTGGGCGGCAGAATGGCCTGCTGCCGCCCAGCCTGGCCCCTCCCCTCCCTCGCCTCAAAGCTCTGCCTGCGTAGTGTGCTGCGTGTACTGCTCTGCTCATCGCCAGGCTGCCTGTGTGCCTCAGTGCCTGCACAGCCAGTGCTCCTCCTTTGTCATTGCTCGCTGCTGCCCCATCCGGCTGGTCCCCACCCCACCCACCAAACAAAAGCCTTGTGGCTGTGCACTGTTCTGCTAGTGCACGTGCTGCACACACCGCCCATCAGCTGCCCGCTGCCACTCCGCTGTGCCTCCTGCATGCCCAGTCGTGAATTTTGAAGGAGTCTGCGCCCCTGGCCCCTGGAATTTAAGGTTGGTTGGGCACAGCTGTGAGGGAGAGCCTCCCCACCCCCCAGACGAAAGGGGGTCCTCCGGCCAGCAGGGCCGGCTTCGCCTCGCCCTGCCTGCCTTTCCCCGGGACTGGAGGTGACAAGTTTGGCTCGCAGACTCAAGCAACCCTTTCCCTGGGGATGTAGTAAAAGGAAGGACAGGATTTCCCACTGAAAACAATGGGAGACGCTTGAAGGCCCATTGGAAATAATGGGAGCCAGGAATAATTTTCCATTTGGGTCTCTGAGCCCAAATAGACTACTCTGGAACTGGAATGACAGACCCCAGCTTGGAATGACAGACCCTAGGAGTAACAGAAGTCTTCTGGGACTGGGATGAAAGGCCCCAGAGTGGAATGACAGCCCCAGGGGGTAGCAGAAGCATTCTGGGACTGTAATGAGAGACCACGGAGTGGAATGAAAGCCCCTGGGGGTAGTAGCAGTGTTCTGTGACTAAAATGACAGGCCCCAGAGTGGAATGACAGCCCCTGGATGTAGTAGGAGTGTTCTGGGACTAGAATGAGAGACCACGGAGTGGAATGACAGTGCCTCGGGGTAGCAAGAGTGTTCTGGGAATGGGCTCCATTGAAATACAGTACAGTACAAGTAGAGTTGCAAAGGAAATGCGGAATGGATTTTCAAATAGGGTCTCTGGGCCAAAATAGACCACTCAGGGACTGGAATGACA
>NW_015175471.1:110992-129586 GCF_001447785.1 Gekko japonicus
GGAAGGTCCTGAGGAGCAGGATGTCCACCGGGCCTACGGAGGGGCCCGGCAGCGCACCAAAGCACCGCAACGCACCCCAGCGTCGACCTCTAGCACTGGCCGCCAGCATCCCAGCGCATCTACATGTGCCAGCTGCGGGGAACCACACGACCGTAGGACCTGCCGTTTCCGCAACGTGGTCTGCCGCAGCTGCGGCCGCACGGGCCACATTGCCAAGGTCTGCCGAGCCAAGCCAACAGGACGGCCCCAGCCAGCCCGCCAAAGAGCAGAGGCCCACTTCAAGGAGCCAAAGATAGACGCGGAACTGGACCGCCTCGTGGCTCAGGGCATCCTGGAGCCCGTCTCCCACGCGGCATGGGAGACGCCCATTGTGGTGGTAAACAAACCAAATGGGGCAGTCCGCATCTGTGCAGACTATAAATGCACGTTGAACAAGGCGCTACAGGACCACGCGTACCCGGTCCCTGTAGTCAGCCACGTTCTGGCCACCTTGGGCGGGGCAAAGATCTTTGGAAAATTGGATCTAGCCCAAGCGTACCAGCAGTTGCCAGTAGATGAGGCGACTGCAGAAGCGCAGACCATAGTAACCCACCGGGGGGCATCCTAGTCCTCCACTAGGATCCTAGTCCTCCACTGGGGGAACCAATGGGACCAAGGTGGGAGATTCAAACCCGCCAATGGGACCCAGGGGTGGTCCCCTGGTAGTGTATATAGTTGGCCTGCCGGCCGTTTGTTCTCTGTCTTGTTGTGTGCCTAATAAAGCGTGCTATGCACTACGTCGTTGTCTGTCGTTGATCCATGCGGCAACCCACTACATAACACTCCTGTTACCCCCAGGGACTATCAATCCACTTTGGAGCCTGTCCTTCCATTCCCAAAATACTCCTGCTACTTCCAGGCCCTGTCATTCCACTTTGTGGTCTTTCATTCCAGTCCCAGAACACTGCTGCTAGCCCCAGGGGCTGTCATTACTTTGTGGTCTCTCATTCTAGGCACAGAACACTCCTACTACTTCCAGAGGCTGTCATTCCACTCCGTGGTTTCTCGTTCCAGTTCCTGAACACTCCTGCTACAGCGAGGGGCTGTCATTTGCCTCTGGGGCTTGTCATTCCAGTCCCAGAGCACTCCTGCTACTTCTAGTCACAGGACACTCCTGCTACCCCCAGGGGCTGTCATTCCACTCTGGGGAACTTTCATTCCAGTCCAGTGGGGGCATGGGGGGGGGGGAGCACCAGAAGGTAGCCTCGCCTAGTGTGCAAAAAACCCTGGGACCAGCCCTGTCTCCATGGGCAGCTGTATGTATCCTGAGCACAGGGAACAGAAAGGAACACTGTGTACAAAGGGTTCACTTCCTCACACGTCTTCTAATGTGATATATCCTGTCATCTGCCAACCATGTCCTTCCACCATTTGTAAAGGCCAAAGAGACCGGTCTTTGCACAAGATAATGTATGGATACAAACTAAACATTAAGAATGGTATCAGATCCTAGTGGAGGAATTCAGACTCACAGAACATTGAGAATTCATCAAAAAAAATTGAAGGAGAATTCTAAGTTGAAAGCACAGAAGCAAATTAGCGTTGCCAGCCTCCAGGCGGGGCCTGGAGATCTCCCGCTTTTACAACTGATTTCCAGCTGACAGAGATCTGCTCCCCTGGAGAAAATGGCTGCTTTGAAGGGTGGACTCTAGGGCACTGTACCATGCTGGGGCAGCTCCCCATCCTCTCCTGGCTCCACCCCCAAAGTCTCCAGGTATTTTCCAACCCAGACCTGGCAACCCTAAAGTGAATTCATTAGCAAACAGAACACTTCCGACTCAATAAATTCTGGGAGTGAGTAACACATTATGAAGAGCAATTAATTGTCCTTCTTTGTTTAGTCTGTTTGATCTTGCTTGCTTTGTTGATCACCAGTGGCTGCAAGTCAACTGAATCTTGCATTCATTTGATTGGATTCTGTATTTCTTTGTGCCTTGTCTATTTCTGTGACGTAACTAAAATTATTTGTTGTGTTCCTTGGCCTTTTGTCCCCACTTTTGTCCCATCTTCTTGTCTCTATATTAAGTGTATACCTACTTAAATGTCTTGTTAATCTGTGGTCTATCCTAGATTGATAAAATCCCACTTAGTTTTGACATATGAATGAGAACAGTACAAGCCACAATATGTTGGTCAGCATAAAACCATAATGTGTACTAACTGTATTTTGTTGTGAAAGCTGAATCCACAGTTTCATATTGCTGCCTGGCTACAGAGATGGCAATATAAAATGGATGTCCTTGGAGGGTATATACACATAAATGAAAAATGTCACAGGTTCAATCCCTAGCATCTTCAGATGGAGTGGTAGGAGATATGAAAAACCTCTGTATAGGACCCTGGAGACCTGCTGCCGCCGGTCAGAGTAGACAATTCTGACATTAATAGAACAACAATCTGATTCAGCATAAGTCAGCCTCATGTGTAGCTTATGCATACACAGACTGTTGACAGCAGGACTATACAGAAAAAAGTCTATACCTGGGAACAGTGAATGAACCTGTTAACAGTGAGACATAAATTACCCTTTCAAAATAGGTGCTACTACTCGATCAACAAGTGATGGCCCTGGCAAAAGGAGAATTTTATTAACTATATCAAACACAACAGAAGTTTCCTTTTCTGGCCACTGTCACCTAATTATTTGTGTCTTCTTGGATTGACTGACATAATGAGTTTGAAACTTTAGACCATCTGATGTTTCGCTGTCCCCATTGGACTCAAGATAGAGGGATATATATCATTCCTATTCTTACAAAGATGAATCTTCCCTTGCAACGTTGGGTGCTTTCAGTATTGTTGTCTGATTTAAATGCCGATGGACTGATAACAGCTAACGTGGCACGGTTCCTGGCTAAGGTTCCTGGCTCTCAAGAAACGTTGAAAGCTTTATCATCTCTGCAAACACCTGTACCGATTTTAATCTTTGGAGGATTTTAGTTAGTTGGCTCCGCCCCAAGTGTAGTTAGGTTCTTTTAATTCTCTGGGCTATGCCTGGGTTTTATATGTTTACTGATTGTGACTATGTACTTGTCATATTTTATGTCAATTTTATGTACCTATTTTACCCCTTTTGCATTCTCTGTTGGTCAAGACTTCGGTCATATAGACCCATAATAAATTGAATTGAATAATGAGTTTTACATGGGGCTGTCCTTGAAAATAATTTAGAAACTAAAGCTGGTGCTGAATGCCCAGGTGCAGAAATGGGAATTGCAGAGGCTATTAATGTATTAGATTATTGTCATATATTCCACATACACTGCCCTGAAAGTGGTTCTTCCCTCTTCCATTTTACCCTCACTACAATCCTGTGAAGCTGGCTAGATTGAGAGAGACAGAGAAGCTGGTCCAAGGTTACTCAGTGAGAATCATGACAAAGAAATAATTTGAATCCAGGCCTCCACATTCCAATATCGACATTTTAGTCATTTCATGCCATATTGGCTCCTAGTTAGCTTCCAATTCACAATGGTGGATTTTAGGCTTAATGCCTTTCACAGGCTTGAATTGACATATCTCACATTTCCCTATATGACTGCTTTCATCTATTAAGACCTTCCAGTAGGGACCAGTTGAAAACTCCTTTCTTAAAAGGATAGATCGATGCCTAGGAAGATTAAGACCTTTCCAATAGTGACCTAAGGACCAGGAATCACCTCCCAAGGGAAGTGTAGTAACTCTCTTCTTTATGAGGTTTTCAAAGAAAGTGCAAAACCCTGTTTTCAAATACCTTTAGTTACTTATCTGGACAATTATAACTGCTGAATTGCTATGGCCTCAATAACTGTTTTTGGATCTACCACTGTTGCCATTTTAGAGGTATAACTTATTTTTTTACTGGTTATCATGTTAAATGTTCATTTAAGCTTGAAATAGCAGATCAGTTGGGATAAAAATATGACAGATTCAGTGAGAGAATGTGAAAGCTCCTGAATATTTGGTTAAAAGTGGTTTATATATCTGACAAAAACAGATAATCTGGCAGAGACCAATCTGAGGTATGGACCATAAATCTGAATCCTTCAGTTGGGTGTGAGTGATTTCACATTACATTGCATGCAATTGCCAGCATCCTTTGGTTCTGATAGAATCAAAGCCCCATGTAATTGAGATCCCTACATGTGCATGACATTAGAGATGCCCACTGGCGACTACAGAAGCACTGCATGAATGTCATTTGGTGGAGCATTGCCATTAAGTTGCTTTTCTTTTCTTAGAAGTCTTTCTAAAGTCTCTTACTCTAAAGACATCACTAGCAGCAGAACTTCTAAACATTTAAAAATTACCTTCCTACAGGGCGATAGAAGACAAAACTGCTAGAACTCGATGTCTCCATATATCACTTAGTTTGACGATTTCTCTTGAAAATGCATGTTGTGTGTGTGGTTTATTTTAATCTCTGTTGCAGGGAATTAATTGATAGTGGTCACAAATTTTTCAGTGATAACTCTCCACAGTTTCTCAAAGAGTGTAGGACATGTTGTAGAACAAATGTGGGTGAATATTGTTGTTGTTCTTAGAATATTGTTGTTGTTCTTAGTGTGGTGGTGGAAAGTGCCATCAAGTCACAGATGACTTATGGTGACCCCATAGGGTTTTCAAGGCAAAATATGTTCAGAGGTGGTTTACCATTGCCTGGCTCCACATCATGACCCTGGTATTCCTTGGAGGTCTCCCATCCAAATACTAGCCAGGGACAACCCTGCTTACCTTCTGAGACCTGAGGAGATTGGGCTAGCCTGGGCTATTCATACGTATTTTTCTTTCTGTCAACTAAAATCTTGGGTTATGACTTCCCCTGTGCCCTGTTTCTCATCTCTCCTCATTTACATTTCTTTTCTTTGTGCTTGTGCTTCCTGCTGTCAAAAACATGAGCCTAGTCTTTTTTAAAAATTCTTTTAATTCTTTGTTATAGCCAAAAATTTGTGCATATAACTTCGTGTATCCCACAGCCATAAACATCAATAACTTTCAGGTAGCATGTAAAAAGAATTGAGGACAGATATGTTGACAGCTTTTAATTATGAAACATCCAGAAATGTCATAAAGCAATATCTACCACCTCCAGCCATTTCTGAAAGATGTTTTAGTGAACTGTTACTTATCCATTTCTAACTTGCATTAATCATTATTTATGAGTCTCTCATATTTATATTTGCTTTATTTTCAAGATAGTGGAGACTTTGCAGCTGAAATGATGATTAAGCTTAAAGGGCCAAACGACAAAAGTGAGTTTTATTTCTGAGCTTGAATCATAATATGCTCTGGGATACACATTTTGTGTTCCATGGAAGGATATTCACATACCCCATAAAAACATGTCATTTAGAAGATGCAATTTTTCACTCAGAAACATGGCTCCAGGTTTACTTGGAACATAAGTGATGCCCTTTATCTCACTCTCCAGAACCAGAGGGAAGGTGACTGCTGAATGTCCTGACGCTTTTTGTCCACCACTAATTTATAACATTGCTGACATCTGAAACCTGTTTTTCCTGCAGTCATTTGAAGATGGAAACATTACAAATCAAGTGGCTAAAAAATGAATTTAGCGAACTTTCTTTGTGTTCTTTTGGACAACCCCCCCAAAACCCTCTAGTTTTGGTGTAGTAGTTAAGTGCACAGACTCTAATCTGGGAGAACCGGTTTTGATTCCCCAGTCCTCCACTTGCACCTGCTGGATGACCTTGGGCAAGCCATAGTTCTGGCACAGCTGTTCTTGAAAAAGAGCAGTTCCTGTCAGAGCTCTCTCAGCCCCATCTACCTCACAGGATGTCTGTTGTGGGGAGGGGAAGGGAAAGGAGTTTGTAAGCCGCTCTGAGACTCCCTTGGGTAGTGAAGGGTGGGGTATAAATCCAATCTCTTCTCTCTTCTTCTTTCTAAAGATTTAGGTTTTGATGACTGTCTACTGTTTTAATCAATATATCTAATTCTGCACATGGCCAAATCTGTGAATGCTTAAATCCTGAGACTTAAGCTGTAAACAGACAGGATAGATCTTTCTAAAACCAAAAAAAGGCCTCAGGTTTGCAGAAAAATCTGAAATCTTTTTAAAAAAGTAATAGAAACAGCGCCTGTACCTTTAAGCAACCAATGCCCTCTGTGGCTGTTGCCAGGCAACCACTACATTATTTCCAATTGAAGTCTTAATTTCTGTCACTAAATGGCAGCAGGAGGGAACAGGACCCTTTACAAAACTGTTTTGGCCTTTGATGGAGGATTCATAGGGCCAGGCCTGGCAGCAACCTTTAGGTGATACCACACAACTTCCATAACTTATCCAGGTAGGGTTCCCAAGTACCTACCTACAATCCGGCGGGGGACACATGCTTCCCCGCCGGAAGATTCTTGCTTGGAACACAGGCGCTGCACTATTCCGTCGCCCAGACATGAAGTAGGGACATAGCTGGACGACGCTCTGGTAATGGGACTGGAAACTTGATGGTACCATCGAGTCTCCAGCCCCGTTGCTAGAGCATCACCCGGCTACATGCCTACGTCATGTCTGGGCAACAGAATAGTGCAGCGCCTGTGTTTTCCCCATGGGAATGGTCCCACGAAGAACTATATATCCCCCGTCGAATTAAGGTAAGTTCTTGGGAGCCCTGTATCCAGGTCCGACTGATGTTCAACAGCAGTCACCATGTGAAAGTCAGTATGGTGTAATGGTTAGAGTTTCAGGCAAGGATCTGGGAGACCCAGGTTTGAATCCTCACTCTACTGTAGAAGCTTTCTAGGTGAGCTTGGGCCAGTCATACTTTCAGCCTAACTTACATTATAGGGTTGTTGTGAAGATAAAATGGAAGTTATTTATGTGAGCTGCATTGATTCCAAAGGAGGGGTATAAATGAAATAAATAAATAATAAATATAGCTGAATATTGGGGGAAGATAACGGGTAGGTTGGTTGTTTGGTGAAAAGAAATCAGGGAAAGGTGAAACTATGGGGGCTGCCATGAGGAAGGAATGAGGAAATAGTGTGGAGAAGGGAATACAGGGGGAAATGAAGTGACATTCTTGCAAGTCCTTGTGGGTCTCCAGCTGCACAACTGGGCCTGGCCCAGTGGCTGGCACTATGCAATTCAGCCAGGGAAAGGTTGTCAGAGGCAGGGAAAAAGGGAAAACTGATGGGAGGAATAAAGGTAGGGTGACTAGTGAGAGGGAGAGGAGGAGGAAAAAGGGGAGTGGCTATAGAGGCTTCCAATGAAGGAAAGAGGAAATAGTGGTGAGGGGAAAATAAGATGCCCCCTGCAAGTACTTGTGGTCTCTCCACTTGTCCAATTCTTAACATTGCCAAAAAATTTCAGTCCAGACACTGGCCCTATGAACAAACAAGACAGGTCTTTCTACAAACCTTAGAAAATCTCACAAAAATCTGATTTTTTTAAAATGGTGGGTTAAAACCTTCCAAAATTATAGAAGCTTCACGTGGAGTTTTAAGAAATGGACTCCCTCAGTGGCCATTTCTAGACAACCACAAGAGTGTTGCAAGTCTTCCAGCCTTGGTTTCTGTCAATAAAAGGCAGGTAGAGGGGCAAGGCCCTTTCTAGGGCTGTTTTGGTCTTTGACAGAGGACTCATGGGGCCAGGCCCAGCAGCAGCCACCTGGTGACTTAATACCACACATTTTCTATGAATCCCTCAGGCCCAGCTACTGGATGTTGTTTAACAACAGACACTCCATAAGCAACCATGTGTGTAGCAGTTAAAAGTTTCAGACTAGGATCTGGAAGATCCAGGTTCTAATCCCCACTCTGCCATGGAAGATCACTGGATGACTGTGTGCTAGAACAGAATTGGAGAACACAGAAGATGCATCAGATTATAGACAGAATTCTCCGCTGGTTCAGCACTTCACGTCATCAGGCCACACTGATAAACACCTGAGTTTCTGTGTCTTGGAATAAGTCTAAGCTCCTAGCCTGCAGCTTGTACAGTGTTTGAAGGCTAGAGAGATTTATCGGATTCATGCTTTGAGGACCCTAACCCCACATGGTTTAAATGAAGAAATTGACTTGCTCTGTATGTGTTATGTTGTATCGAATTGTTTGTGAATGTTTTTTGCTGTTTCCCAATGTTTCTCATGTAATGAGTAACTGACACTTTGACTTATGTGCAATGTTCCCTCCCCTTTTTCTTTTTTCTCCCCTCCCCCTTAATTACATCATGCATCCTGATTGCACCAGGATTGCACCACCCTATATGATCTTATATATGTCTAGACACCTGCCATTTTGCACTGCATCACATTTTGGTACATTGGCTCTGAAACAGGAAGGTAATGTAATGGTTTTTATTATTGGATTAATGTATTATTGCTACTATACATAAAATATTTTTTTAAAGAATTATTGGCCATTGGAACATTCATTTTTTTTGTAGGCTTACAATCGTAATATTATTCATACATATATACCTGATCATGATATAAGGCAATACTCTATGAGGCCTCACCAATATTCTCAGGTCTTGCATTAATTGATTGTAACTATAAGTAAGTAAAATCTTATATATTTACATAATTTACGTTTGCTATGGTAAATAGTTTGATAATCAAAAACAATTTGCTTCTCTCTTTTTTCAACAGAACTCCCTTTTTGGGCCTACATTGATTAACTTATTGTCTTATTATTGTATTATTGAGTCTATATGTACAAATATTGCTTGACCACTGAAGGTGGCCACTTTGTCTGAAACACGTCTGGTCACAATAGATCCCACTTGTGCATATTGTACACTTTTATTCTGTATTGAGGCTACAATTGAGCCCATAATTATTTTTAACTAATTGATGATAAATACATGTATTTTGATAATATTTAAGGTATAATCACAGGGGTATTTTTAGTTATTGGCCCTTTACTTTGTGTGTAACTAACCTTCCAAGTATTTGATTTATTTCTTTGGGTTAAGCCCCCCCCCTTTTCTCTTTCTCAAGAAAGAGAGAAAGAACAGGAAAAGAGGGCATACTATGGAGGATTCAGGGAAGAGAAAGTGAGGGAAGGAAAAATGAGATCCCTGTCAGAAGTACCCGTGGGCCCCTGCTTGTTCCTTTCCATTGCTGAACATATTTCAGATATTCAGCTTTCTTACATCTAAGTATAACAGTTCTGGAGAATGAGTTAACTTCTCACCCTGCTTGACCAAACAATAAATATATCTAAAAAAGAAAATGAAGTTTTTGTGCTGGGTGGTGCATCATTCTAGTCCTTAGGAAGAGGTTCAAAACTTGCCTGATTTTAATTTATAAGAAATGAAAATAACATCTTGCTATTGTTAGCAAGTTGATTGAAGAGGATAGAGGGTCTTTTTGGTTTAAAGACAATCTATCTACTGTATAATTAGTTACTGCCAAGATGCTGGCACTATAATTAAGTGGATGGAAGCACTTACATAAAGAATATAACAGAAATTTCCAGAAAGAAAGAAAGAAAGAAAGAAAGAAAGAAAGAAAGAAAGAAAGAAAGAAAGAAAGAAAGAAAGAAAGAAAGAAAGAAAGAAAGAAAGAGACAGAGAGACAGAGAGAGACAGAGAGAGACAGAGAGAGACAGAGAGAGAGACAGAGACAGAGAGACAGAGAGAGAGACAGAGAGAGAGCTTGGATCTGGCATTCAGACATTGCGTCTCATTCTCCTGATTGCAGTCCTAAGGGCAGATGGGGCTGCTGATGAAGAAAAGGGGAACAAGAAGAATAAAAACACAGCGTCCCAGTTGGAGTAAAATAAGCCACAGCTTTCTTGATTACAGCAAATAGAGCATTGGTGCAGCATAGGGCAGGATCCAATGCATTGAGTGACCTATTTGCCTGCTGGGGGAAGATGGAGAAGCAAGCCAGTGGTCCCACAAAGGCGCAAGCCCATGCATGGAACCCTTTCCACCTGGGAGTGGAGCTAGGCAAGCCCCCCCCCCCAAGCTGTGCATGCCATTATAAGGCTTAATCCCCAGAGGACCTGCAGCATTGACAGTGCACAATACAGCTGGAAGGAAGGCATCTGAACGCATTCCCCCATCATCCTATCCATGTAATCTGAAGATGGTCATCAGGCCCCAACAATGCACCCCATCCAGATGAAGCAGTGTATCGACCAGTCCAGTGCCCAGTGCTATGCTCGATGATCCACATGGTTCTGTGGTGGCCTGAGGGGACTAAAAATAAGAGGAATGAGAGGAGGGACCCACCTGAGGGAAGACATAAGACTGGAAAGCAGCAGACTTCCAATGGCCAATGGCTCAATTGCCATCAGGGGAAAGGCCATGTTTAGCAGCCAAGGTGGCTGCACTGATTCAGAAAGAATGAGTGCCAAAATCTCTGGGGAAGAGGCTGGCCACAACAATCCCTGCCCACAGAACACTGAATGGCAAGATAAGTGCTGGTGGTGTGCTCCAGGCAAGGCTGTCCAGCCCCCACAGCCTGTAGGATTAAATGATACCCGTACCCCATCTGGTCGATTTTGGATTTATGAAGTAGCAGATGCAAAATGTGCCCTGTGATGTGGACATCGCAAAAAGCAAGGGCCTGACTGGAGCCATCATGCTTAGAAGTCAAGACCAGCTTGCTGCAGCAGAAGGCCCCAACAAAGGCAAGCGTAAAGGCAGCCCTAAAAAGAGTGACTTCAAAATTAGACCAGCAGACTGCTGGGAGCCTCTGCAGGAGCACAGCTAATACACTCAGGGTTATAGGACACTGGGCGTCAGGCACACAAGGGGATTCCAGCCGTCAATGGCCCTGTGGGTAGCAAAAGTGCGATGGGGCCCACA
The DNA here is from genome assembly GCF_001447785.1 of Gekko japonicus. Classification (NCBI taxonomy): domain Eukaryota; kingdom Metazoa; phylum Chordata; class Lepidosauria; order Squamata; family Gekkonidae; genus Gekko; species Gekko japonicus. The sequence continues at coordinate 121,791 of NW_015175471.1, forward strand.
TAACCTTGGGTTTTGCTAAAAATAGATAACACAGCAAGGTGCAAGGCCATGGTCCTGGGTGACAGGCCCTGTTATATCAAAGAAACCAGCTATTGGAGGACCAAGGCTTCCAAAGCCAGCCAGGATCCACCACCTCCATTAGCTAAAGAGGAGGCCTGAAAGGCAGTCACACACCAAGAGTAAGATTGCCATAGAGAAGGGGTGATGGAATTGAATACTCCCTGCATGATCAACTGCTGCCAAATGCCCATGGGTTCTTTGGAAAAGGGTCCAAGTTGTGGTTTGCTTCTGGGGCCAAGGCCCAAAACCTCCCTTCCTGAAAGCAAGATAAGGCATCCACGATGTCATTGTAGGTACCTGCAGTATATAGTGCTGAAAAGGAGACGTTATAAGACAACCATAGGAGGACAAATCAGTGCACCAGGCACATGACACACTCAGAGTGAGATGTTTGGTGATTGATGACCTGAACCACAGCTTGGTTGTCACACCAGAACCATACCTTTTGATTCCTGAGGGATTCGCCCCAAATAGTGACCACCACCAATACTGGGAAGAATTCTAGAAAAGTGAGATCTCTTAGAATGCCTGATCTTGCCCAGGAAGCCGGCCAACACCCGACACACCAGTGGCCAGCAAAGAACAAGCTGAACCCAATACTACCCAAACCATCTGAATTAATCTGCAAGGATGAACCTAAGTCAAGGGGGATCTACCAGATAGAAACACCATTGAAGGTGGAAAGTCAACCGGACAGCAAGATCTGCCTTCATGCCCTTGGTGATTCTAATATGGTCAATCAAAATCTTATTTTCCACACAAACAAAACAAACACAAACATACATAAAATTTGGGTATACCAGTCTATATCACTGTTTTATCTAGTAAACTATCTCATACATTTTCTAAATACTTTTCATTTTTTCACCTTATATTGTCTTGTAATCTTTTGCACATATGTATTAACTGGTCCATGGGGTCGCGAAGAGTTGGACTTGACTATGCGACTGAACAACAACAATTAACTTATTATTTACTACTAGATCAGACTTTGTTTAAGCATTTTGTTATATTTTTCAATTAACTATATTTAAAGTCTATAAGTCTTATTTTCTTCTGGATTAGACTTTAACTTAATGCTTCATTATACTTTTCAGTCCATTTATGGAATCTTATTTCACTTTAATTCTCACAGTTTCTTTTTTTTTAAAATTTTATTTTCATTATAAAGTAGGATACATAAAAGTTCAGAATAATGACAATAGTGGCAAACTTGTATCAAGGTAGGTAACATCAAAAGTCAGAAAAAATACAATTGCTTGTTTCAAAAAATAGAAGACTATACTTTCCACTCTAAATCAAGGGGTAAAGCAGAAATCAACAAACTTTTGGCATAAAGGTGCTAACTAAGTATCCAGTATATGTACAACTAGCAAATCAGTTAAATTTTTGCTGCCAATGTCGAGAAATGGTTTACATCCATTCCCTAAACTGCTGCCAAGAGGAGGGTAAGAAATCTTCTGTTGCTAAGAACTCCAATATAGGTTCCCATTTTTCCATTACAGGCTTTTCTATGGGTTTTGGGGTTAATCTATTAAGTTTGTTGGTAACTGAGTCCATAAGGAATTGGTCCCACAACTTTTGATACCAGAGACCCAATGTGGGAGGATTTGGATCTTTCCAACAAGTAGCAATCGCTGTTCGTGCAGCATAGATCATAACATCCAAGGTCTGCTTATGTACATGTTTTTCAATATGAAGCGGCCAATGTTTAAGGAAGAGGTTTTCAGGATCCATTGGGATTTCAAGGCCTATAATTCTGTGTACCATTTGTTTTATTTCTTCCCAAAATTGTGCTATTTTATCACATTCCCACCAAGAATGGGCAAATGTGCCTATCTTATCACAGTTTTTCCAACATTTAGGTGAGACTGTAGCATGCATATGGGAGAGTCGTTGAGGGGTCAAGTACCACCTCGTTAGTATCTTAAAATCTTGTAGCTCTCGTGGAATAGAATTTGGATAAGGATTTTTGGTCTCCCACAATTCCTTCCAGAAATTTTGATCCAGTTCTTTCTTACAGTCTTTTTGCCACCAACTTTGATAAAAATTTGGAGATCCTCTAAGGAAATCTGCGATAATTTAATATCTAGAGGATTCATTATAACTGAAGATGTAACTCCTGGCACCTTTTGAAATGTATCCGTACCATCCATTTTTAAAACAATATGTTAGAAAAGAAAATCTCTGAAGTTATTTTTTTCTGCAAAGCCTTGCAATCACACCACTTCTAATGTTTACAAACCAATAGCTGTTTGTAAACCCTTACCCCCATAAATCATTGTTAGTCCCGCGTGAATGAGTAACTGTAAATCGCTCAGAGCCAGCAAGCTCTGCAGGACTGAGCGATTAATAAATTGAAAGATTATTATTATTATTATTATATTAAAAACAGAGGCACTTCCAACATAAGCCAAGAATCTAATCAGTTTTCTAGGATACAATACAATAGAGTCAAAACACAGTGAATTTTTGTGGTTTCTAAAAAGTATACAATTATTTAAAATACAGTGCAGTACAATCAATACACAGTAAATTTTTGTGGTTTCAACAAAAGAAAATAAAATGTTATAGGAATATGGTGTACAATAAATTTGAAGTAAGATCCAATTGTTCTTTTTCCTTTTAAGCAATAAAGTATTTGTAATCTATTTATAGAAGTATAGTTAGTTATAATCCTTATTAGAGTGGAGTTAATTATAATCCTTTACAAGATCTTCATGTATTTCCAAACGCTTTGCTTATAGTTCCAAGAAAAAAATAGTTTTGTTACTGCTTCAATCAAGTCCAAAGTCAAGTAAAACCAATTTTTCTCAGATGTTATATTTCATTGGATGATATTATAATCTCGGACAATAGCCTTTTCTTTGCTTTTTTGCCCCAGAAACCATTTTAAAAAGAGAAAGTTGCTTTAAGATCTTTTCCTAGCCGTTTTTAGGAGGAAGGAGAGGGGAGGGAGGAAAGTTCTGCACCCCTCCCTTCCTTTGTCTCTTTAAACTTTAAAGGGGCTTATTGATGGGTAGGTGATTCTCTGTTGTTGTTGCATTTAAGTGTACTCATGGTGTTATTCTTCATAGATAGTATGGATGAGGTGTAAAACTTTCCCCCCTTTGACTAGGTAGTAACAGCTGTGCGCCCATGTCTGACATGGGCACTCTTGAATGGCTCTTGCCTCAGGGCAATCTAGGGCTCCTGCCTGCTTGCTGCCACTCGCAGGGGAGTCCAAGTGAAGCCCCTTGCAATGAGCTCCTCTTTGGGGAGCTCATTGGAGTTTGGGAACCCCCGAACCCCTCTAGAAGAGCCAACGATCTAGCTGTCACACAGGAGAGTGTCTCAGTGTGACTGTTCTTGCCGCGCCGAATCCAGGAAGACCTGTGATTCTAATATGGTGACAGGGGAAATGGACTCCGGTTGTGAATCTGGCTAGATGGGAACAAAATGCATGCCCCCGGGTAGCAACCCTACAAGCAAAGTTAAAATGACCATTCTAGGCCTGAATCAAGACCTTCTTTTTTGTCATGAATGAGGGGAACTCCAAACTCTTTGGTCAAGGCCTGAAAGGTAGTCAGATGAGAGGTGCATGCAGGGCTGCCTGATGGCCCAGCAAACAAGAAGTCATCCAAGTAGTGGGTAACATGGGAGGGGATGAATGCGACCCTACACTGTCCATCCCAAAAAGGTGTTGAAAGCCTTGAAAGCTGAACAAGTGACAGAGCAGCCCATAGGCATGGCCTTGTCAATATACCATGAGCCATTCAGTGTGAACCCAGTTTGAACCCCAAAAGGCAGTGATCGTCTGGGTAGTCAGGCAAAAGCTGTAAGGTGGACTGAATATCACATATTGCCATGAGGGCACCGGGGCTGCAAATCCTAACTGTGCACACAGTGTGGTCAAATGATGCATAACATACAGAGCAGCATTCCTGAGGGATGGCATCATTAACAGACAAGAGTTAAACCAGGAACTTCCTTGTGAGTCTGGATTTTGTTTGGTGATTCAATGGAACAAATGTGCCTTCAGAGCTCCTCCTGTTTCCTGCAGAGGAGTCTGGCTCCCAGCATTTGGGCAACACATTTGAGCAAAGAACTAATTGGTGATTCAACCTTTTAACCCTTCCTGCCCTGTGTTGGTGGGAAGTTTCTCCCAATCCAGATTTAGGGGACTTGCCACACGTGGGAAGGTGCACCCCAGTTACCCTCCAATCATTCTGCAACTCACATCCCACCCATCTCCATACCCAGAACATGTTTTACAACAGCTATCCATTTTGTTTCCCTGGCAGATGAGCAAATGGTTATCTCCAGGCGGAAACCTATCTCCTGCTCTCCTTGACTTCTTTTTGCATGTTGTGGCACTCTTCCCTGAGAAAATGAATGGCTTTCAGTAGCCCAGGAACTCCCTGATGCACTTCAAAGCATCTTATATCTCTGAATTACAACAGTCTACATTTCTGCTTTCAGAGCATCAACCAACTTTGTCTCTGGTTCCTGGCTCTGCCTGAGGGCTGATCATTATCCCAACCTTGACAGCATCGATAAGCAAGAAATCAAGTGTCCTCTCTCTGCTCCCTCCAAAACTCCACATTTCATTCATATAGTGTTTTGTCATGAATGAGGGGAACTCATTCATATACTTGTCATAATTGTATGTGAACTAGTCTAAATAGGAAGTTATTTTGATTTGAAGGAGACAACCAGAGATGAGATAACTGTTGTGTCTGCACGGATACAAGCTCTGGCCACAGATGAGTGTGTAGGATTAAGGAGTTTTAGGCTGATGTTCTTTTAACTGTAATGGTTCAAACTTCTATGATGACCAGTTCTGCCATGCCAGCATTTAAAAAGCCCTACAAATCACTTGCTATTATTGCTGTCCCAATAAGATTAAGGCAGGAGAATTTACTCTACCTTCTTTTATGGTACAGAATGTACCATATAGGGGCTTAGACTGTGGCAGTATATTATTGGCACCAGAGTGAGACTCTGACACAGTGCTGAAGCAAACTACCTATAGCCTATAATCTGCTCTTGCTGTTGTACTGCAGACCATACAATTAAGCCATTATAATTTAATAAACAGGCAAAGAGTAGACAAGACCTAAATTTTAAATTCTTGATTCATACATATGCAGTGCTTTAAAATGTATGTTTTTGCTAAAGGGGCAAGCTCTTTGAACTCTGACATGCTTTAAAATAGCACTGAATCTCTTGAATTGTTGTTGCATCTGTTCATTTACACGTTTCCCACTGTAATTCAGCTCCATACCACCACCCAGTGGGGTTCCTTGATAAGGGATAAAAAGAAAACACATAGAAAAACAATTCATTAAATGCATGGAATATTTCAGTTGAAATAATTCCAGCTTTTCTCCCCCTATAAATTAGAAAAGTTTTAATGTTTTATCTTCCTTGGAAAGTACTGAGTGAGTAGGAAAGGTGACTGAGCAAGTTAGTTAATGAGAGGTTTAATAATTTTGTTGAGCATGATTGCTGCCCCTGAGCAAGTACACAGATTTATTCAGCAGAAATCCAGTTTGGATCTTCTGATGTGTAGAGCATGTTTGGAACATGTATATAATTACAGTAATAAGAAATGGCAATCAATTGAAGAGGCATTGTGACAAAGTGTATTGGCAAATATTTTTGGCCCAGATTAGCGTACTTCATAGTCACAAATATGTGAACCCAGAGCAGCCTAAAAGCCACTTTCCCGCATAGTTATGATCCCCACATGGCCATATGGTTCATTGTATGCAATGAACCAGGAGTGGAGTTCTGCTTGAAGAACTTTCCCACTTTCCTCTTCCTTGTGTAGCTCACTGTGCCTCCTGAAACACTGCCCTAGAATTCAGGACACTTCCTGCATGGGAATCCAATACGAAGGTCTGCAGTGGAAACTAGTGTAAAGTGAAAACAGCAAAAATCTGCTTGTGAAAGTACCCTTCTCCCAGCCCAAAACAAACACTAGATACAACTTATATATTTGAATACTGGAAATACATAGTCAGGGCCAGTTACAGGAGTTTTCTGCACCCTTTCACTGTCCACCTGGGAGAGTGGACAGCAAGCTAGTGGGCAACATTCATGCATAATCCCTGCCTATGTGCTACAGTAGTTCAACATGTACACTATAACTTAATTCAATTTCCCCATTGGAAAGAGGTTCCATCCTATGCCTCTGAAAGTGTGAGGGGCTTGCAACACTGGTGTGAAGTCATGCTTCATAATATGGTGTTGATATTGATCAGTATACCCAATCCTAGATATTTGCTTGTGTAACAAGTTTCAAATCATGTCTTTGCAGTAATATAGCTTCACTTACCCTCTAATTAGTTCTTTAGCACCAGAAAAGTATAGTAATTGTCTTGGGGAAATTAATGTAATATTCCACCCTCTCCCCCAGACACCAACATCTCTTTCCTTTCTGTTCCTGCATCCCCCCCCTTTCTTATAGGGAAGCAAAAGTGACGAATTGTGTAAGAGTTATATAACTGTATGGGTGCGTTCAGACAAGGCATTTGTAACGGAATAGGTGCCGGTTGCAATCGGTGTACTTACCGGCGTTCAGACGTAGAACATCTGCCTTCCGTCCCTAACCTTTACAAAGCCCTTTAAACCGTTGTACTCTGCCACTAGGTCCCCAAGTGGTGGTATCCTGAGTACAACTGTTGTAATCGCTGTACCCCCCCGTCTGATCGCTCTCCACCGTTGCAGAGCTACTTCCGTTCAAAAGCCTGAGGCTTCCGATTTTCGCCCGCCATTTTTTTTAAAGGACGGCGATATGCGCTTGGGCGAAGCTTCGCCCTGGCGTTCGTTTAAAAAGAAAAGAAAAGCTCTGATGCTGGGTCTGACTCGCAGCCGCATCCCTCTCTCTGCGTGGCTCTTTCTTTGCAACTATGTCTTCAACCTCGACTCCTTTCGTTAACCCTTTCCCCAGACCTCGCTGCCTCACCACCGCCGCTCCAGCCGGCAAAGCGAAACTGACCCATCCGGGCAAAGCGATCCTGGCAGGTAAAATCTATGATGGATCCTTTGGTTGAAGGAGGGGGGATGTGGTTTCAGTTGGCTGCTGTGGCTCAGCGTTTTGCGTGCCTGTGATGACCCCTTAACTGGGGAGGTCTGGTTTTACTTTAAAATGTTCTTTCTGTTTTGTTTTACTCTGTATATCCGGCTGCCACCAGGAAATTTTAAGGCTTTCCAAACCTTTATAATATAATATTTTTTCTACTGGGTAGGTAGGTCGGGTCTTTAGGCTTTCAAGGGACTATGTGTTCCTCAGGATGTATTTATCTCAGAACTGGTATACTTGAATGAAATAGGATTTATTTAAATAAAGCATAAATACGAGGCTAGAACCATGTAACTAGTGAAGTAGGTATAACACACAGTTTGCTCCCTACTGACAGGGATTTTTCATAGGTAACTTTGTAACACTTTTCCTTCAAGTCCATATAATCTTTACTGTTTCCTAGACTCTCAGCTTTCAGCTTATAACTCCTATAACACAGAACTGAATGTCTCTCCTTTCACACACAAATATTTAACTTAGAACTCTTATATCATACAAGACTGCTTCACTCTTTTCATACACAGGACCAACTTATCCCACACAGGGATGTGTCTCCTTCTCTCAGTGACAGAACTTAACTGACTTAACAACTGTCTTTTTCAACTGTCCCCACTCTGTCACTCTTGACAGACATAAATATCATCCACACAGCATCACTTCCAAAACC
>NW_015175471.1:130125-136930 GCF_001447785.1 Gekko japonicus
TTTCCCTACGTTTGTCTTCGGGGTAATGTGATGGTTTCTGCTACCCCAGGCTGCCTATGCGCATGCTCAAACTGAGGTTAAAAAAAAAAACGCCGACACCCGCTGCATGTGAACAGGCATACAGCGATGGGATCCGCAGACAGGAGGTAAGTGTGATCGCGTTTCAGCCGGCATAAACTGTAACGGTTCCAACCGGAGCAGTTTATGCCGGCTGAAACGCCGCGTCTGAACGCACCCTATGAGTTCTAAATTCCCGTAAAATCCCACAAGGAGTACAAAGAGAAGTACCGGTGTGTGTCTGAGTTCGGCAACCTTTCCAGACTCAGAACCCACCTCTAATATCCAGGTGGCATGAGACCGACTGAGCTACAAACCTATAATTGGAAGTCACATCAGTTGAGTCATGTGACAGAAATAGGTGGGGTCAGAGGTATAACCTATCCAGTGGGGAGAGGGTTCCATGCTGCAAGCACACATAGTTGGAGCACCAACTGGTGGAGTCAAAGAATGGCCACACAGGGGAAAAGAGAAAAGGCAAGGGAAAGCTTTTGTATGGAAGAGAGTCGTGTCTCTGAATCTGTCTGTACTTCACATGGCACTGTACATTTATCTAGTGTTCTTCTTGACCTGGTTGGTGTCAATGTCAAGCTGGCTGGGGTAATGCCTTAGGAAATGTCTTGTTCAGTGTTTCATATTGGGTGTGTGATTTGAGGATTGTTGCCATGTTGTAGGTTGTAGTCTGGCCTCTTGTCTGTTATGTCTCATACAAAAAGTTTGATACTGCACTTTTTAAAAAAGTATTTAAAGTAAAAATAATAATAAAAGGGGGAAGACTAATCTCTTAAAAATAAAGTGGTCAAAATTTAACAATTTCTATATATGAAGGTAGTAGAAATTGCTTCTGTGTAGGAGTACTCGGAGCAGAGTCTAATATTTGAAAGCTGTATTTGTTGTACCAACCGTTGTATATAATAAAGCTGATTTTTGCTATTGACAAATCAGAGTATAACTTGGACTTTTTAAAAAAAGAGACCATCACATTACAGCATTTATTTGGAAACATATGGCTATATTTAGATACTCCAGTCCTGCTAATATAACCACAAAATACTGGCACCAATCTACAAAGTCTGGGACCAGGGCACTTCAAGGATTGTCTTCTCCCATGTAGACCCACCTGCACAGAGAGCATTACTGGAAGTTCTTTTCTGTATGTCTCCACTGTACAGCAGTAGCCGCCAAGAGACAGCTTTTGCCTGAAGACCACCATGACTGCAGAATGCTACCCTATAGGAAGTTTGCATAGAACCCTCTCAAATCTGAAAGCGTAAAGATGATCTTTATAGTTTAGGACCTGAACTGCCCTTTCTGTTTAAGATTAGCCATTTTTTGCTGGTTTCTAGATTTTTATTAGACTAGTCATTTTACCGTGCCAGTGGTCGGACTGAGTTTATATCAGCTTTTTAAGTACAGGCTATTGGTTTGTTTTTACAGATGCTGTTACAATAATATTGTTTTAGTGTTTTACATAGATTTTTGTAGTTTAGCCTAGGGCTCCTAAACAGGACAGAAAAACAGCATATACTTATAATAAAACATTTCTCTTTTATAGGCTTTAGTATTGAAAATATTACTTGCACTTTTTATATCCTGCCCTGTCTTCTCTGCAATCCCTTAAACTCAACCAAATCTTGCTATACTTTTTATCATAATAAAATACATTGTGAAACTTGTTTAATGGTATGCATGCATTTATAGAGGAGTGCTTAACTATTTACACTTTTGAAGGAGCTACATTCAGAGCTGTTTTTATTTTTTATTACCACAGCCTTATTGAGGACAATGTACTCAGGGCTATTAAATTGAAGTACAGAGTCTCTCACTGGGTGAGGAGTTTAATGGCACAATAGGAAAGCTCTATGCTGCTTCCCCAGGTATACTGTAATTATTCAGTGCATTTAAACAAGTATTTATTCATTACTAATATGAAGCGAACCAAATTTTCAGTCTTATTCTTCATCCATATTCCTGTAAATAGTTTGGTTTCAAATATCTGGTTTATTCCCAGGAAAGTGACACAATGTTTTCCCCATAGAATACATTTACTTAATGGCCAGGAGCCAAACTGCACACACACAAATGTTCCACACATAAAACCCTTGCATTCATCTCAAACGCGACACCTGAAGATAAGGGGACAAAGTGGAAAGGTAAAAAAGTTGCAAAACCTACTGCAAACTGAAGCAGGAGCCTTCAGTTTCCAACCTATGCATTGAAGGCAAGCAAACAAGATGAATTACATTCATCCTTTTCTAAACAATGGGCATATATTCAGAGTGCAACTACAATCTGTAAGTTTCTAGATTCTGCAGAATGTTCACAAAAAAGGTATATATAATTTCTGTGCATGCACAGTAGTGGAGGTAGAATCCAGCTGTTGGGTAAAACTTATGAGACGTAAGAAGAGCCCATACTGAAGTATCTGACCAATTTTTAGACCTATGGTATTGAAGGTCTAAAGGCCTGAAGATCCCACTGTTACTCTGTCAAAAGCTGTTCAACCAACTATTCAATATCTTATAATCCACTATGGGCAATTAGAGCTCAAATTATATATTTGTGTTATCGATATACTAGGTATATTCATATATTTTGTTTTTTAGTTTACCATACAGTATATGTAGTGAGTTTGGCCTGAGCATTCACTAAACATTCAGTTCCCTGTCATTCCATTACTGCATATAAGACTTTGACAGTAATGATTAAAAAAACCCTGTAACTTGTTAGAAAATGGATGCTAAATAAGGCTCTGACCATATAACATACCCTCCAAACTGAGGTACCAGAATAACTGGCACTACTTCAATGGCATGCTTAAATTAGAAAGAAAATTCAGTGAAAAAACATAATGCCAATGTGGACATTACAAGAATTCATCTATTTAGTCTACCACAAGCACTTTATTTAAGACCACCCTCCCCCATGCCGAAGGCTCAGGGCGGTGAACAGCATTTTGAAATATACATTTCAATAAATACCTTTATAAGCAATTTAAAAACAGTTAAAACAATAAATCTATTATTTCAGATTGTTTATGTCATTTCCCCGGGGGGGGGGGGGGATAGAGCAGGCCACTCACTTCTCTTGTGTGCAATCTATATTAAAAAAAAATTGAGAGGACTGATTGATCCTAGAGGCAGTGATAAATAATTTCAATTACACTGAGTATTTTTATTAGCACCCATTTTAAAAATAAATGTTCATGGTTTCTGCTGAATCTTCTGAAGGAGGTGCTCCACCTGCAAGTTTAGATTTGGCTGTCCTTTTCTAGTCCTTTTACTTAATATCTTATATGTTTCCATTTTCTTTTGTTTGTAAAGCTTCTGAGCTCTCTCTCTCTCTTCCTTCCTTTTTCTGGCAGCCTGAAATTTTAAAAAAAGTGAGTAAATTAAAAGCAGCACAACTTCCTATTCCACATATTGGGTTGGATCCAATGCAAAATTTCTACTTGCGCTACAGCTGTTGCTCAAGCAGAAATGCAAGAAAAAATACCACGTCAGCAACTTGCCCAACGTCAGTTATATCTGCATGCATGTTTCTGTTTGCACAACCAATTTATGGGCACTATAATAATAAACTACCATTTATATTTCTGCTCGTACACTGCTGGATCCAAGCTGATGTCTCTAATGGCTTTATCTGAAACCACAGACTGCAGACCCTTTTACCAAGCAGAAAATAATTATGCTGCCGGATACTCCCATACTGCTTGTACCCAACTCTCCCAAAGGTAACTGGACAGAGCCTGAAGGCACAGAAACTGAATGTAGATAATTAAGTACTGAATATGCAAGTTCAGTTGATGACATACATCATCATCTATTAATGATACCTATCTAAACTATTTATGCCCCACCTTCCCGTTGTATGCACAACAAGCAAGAGGGATAATAAGAAACTAATATGTATCACCATTAAACCAGGTAAGAACTGAATTAAAATAAGGTCAGATAGCAGCACATTCAAAAAGCTGTTAAAGCAAACAAGGATAAACATACCATTTGTTATGTAGTCATTCTGTATCAGTGGAATTGCTGCTTCATGTCTTTCAATGAGACCACTAACTAATAAGATACTCATTTTTCTAAACTGTCCCCATCTACCTTACATGTAAAAAGGAGGAAAAGGTTTAAACATACACCCTCCTCTAGCCTATAACATATTTACTTAAAACATTTATTAGCTTCTACCTTATAGGAACTCAAGGCAGCTAACACTGTAAACAATAAAATACAATAAAATTCATGAAACCACTAGTAAAAAACCCCATAAAAACTGCCCAAACAGAAAAACTAATCAAATGCCATCATAAATAAAACTATCTTCAGCTCCCTCCTAGAGAGTGAGGAGCCAGGCACACCTCCTTGAAGAGATTGTTCCATAACCGTGCGTCTCCACTGAGAAGGACCTCTCTTGTGTACTCACCAGACAAGCTTCTTTGATTGAGGGGGCAGCCAGGAGGGCTTCTCCCTGTGATCTTAATTCCCAGGCAGGAATGTATGGGAAAAGAGAGTCCTTCAGATACCCTGGTCTAAAGTCATATATAGCTTTAAAGATCGAAACCAACACCTCAAATTGGCTTGGGAGTGGATTGGAAACCAGTATAATTGCTCTTAGATTTGGGTCACATGTTCCTGCTTCCCTGAAGGACTGCCTTTCCCCATATGTCCCCCAGAGAGCACTAAGGTCAGGGTTGCAAAATCGCCTGACTCTCCCTGGTCTGAAAGACGCCAGATTGGCCATCACCAGAGCTAGGGCCTTCTCAGTGGCGGCTCCACACTGGTGGAACAAGCTCCCGGAAGATATCAGGGCCCTGCTGGACCTTTTATAGTTCCGCAGGGCCTGTAAAATGGAGCTCTTCCACCAGGCCTTCAATTAGGAGCTGCCACTGACGAATGAGCTATCGGAAACTAAACATGACACGGCCCTCATGTTACAACCTTGGATACTGGTCTTCCTACATTGGACCATCTTATAGCACTTGCCGTAAATTATTGTTCATGTGAATTTTATTGTATTTTATTGTTTTTATTGTATTTTAACTTGTATGCCGCCTTGAGCCAGCTTGCTCTGGCAAGGTGGGATATAAATAGAAAGTAATAAATAAATAAATTAATTAACTGGCCCTGACCAACAGTCTAGCCACAGCATTCCACACTAGCTGTAACCTCTGAACACTCCTCAAGTGTAGTCCCAAGTAGGGAGTATTGTAGCAGTCCAGTCTAGATATAACTAAGGCATGGATCAGTGTGGCTAGATCAGGCTGAGCCAGGACTGGACAGAGCTGGCATGCCAGCCAAAGGTGGGCAAAACCACAAGCAGCCACCTGATTTTCTAAGGTGACCACTGTGTCAAGCAGCATTCCCATGTTGTGAACCTGGCTTTTCAGGGGGAGTGTAATCCTATTCAACACAGGGGAGATCAAGTCCCCAGACAACCGTTCTACTAATCTAGACCACCTCTGTCTTGTCGGAACTGGAAACCTATTTTATTTTGCTGCTAGAGACTACCAACAGCTATCCATCTGAAACTGATCACTTAAGGTTGCTACATATTGCATCAGACCACCAGTCTGCCTAGTCCAGTATCATCTACTGGGTCAAAAATGCGTTAAAATATTCTTAAAAGAAACATTTTGGTATTATGGAAAGTGTTCCATTCAACTGTGTGCATACCCTTCTGAGGATAACATATCCTGAAATCAGTGGGCGTGCATACATTTGATCAAGCTGCAAGAATGTTTAGAGATGCACATGTAAAAGTCAACTGAGGATGAAAGAAAGGAGTCAAAGGTTATAGTCTTGTACTGGCACTTGAATATTTTTAGGGTATTGTTGGTCCAAGCCCCCCTCACCCCTACTATACAAAACACCCTTTATTTATTTATTATTAACATTTTTACCCCACCCTCCCCGCGAACGGGCTCAGGGCGGCTTACAAGAGGGCACAGGCCCATACATAAAAACAGTATAAAACAGTAAAACCATTAAATCACAACAAAATCAGAATAAAGTGCTCCATACAAACAAGATGGTCTCCGAAGACGGTATCAGTAATTTCATTAGGGTGATATTGTCCTGTCGATGGTCCAAAGCCAGTCCAGCAGTATCAGTGCCATGCAAAATTGTGGCAGTTCTTCTGGGGACCGCCCCTAACCCCGTTGTTTTCTCCACCACTGATAGTGGTAGTACTGGTAGTGGTGGTCGTGGCGGCCCCTATATAAAAGCCTGGTGGAAGAGCTCCGTCTTGCAGGCCCTGCGGAACTGCATAAGGTCCCGCAGGGCCCTGATCTCCTCTGGGAGTTCGTTCCACCAGGTGGGGGCCGCCACTGAAAAGGATCTGGCCCTGGTTGCAGCAAGCTTTGCCTCCCGGGGGCCTGGAATCACCAGGCGATGTTGTGTCCCCGACCGAAGTGCTCTTGGGGGTATATGTGGGGAAAGGCTGTCCCTCAGGTAGGTTGGACCCTGGCCATGTAGGGCTTTAAAGGTAAGAACCAGCACTTTGAAATGGATTCAGTACGCTACTGGCAGCCAGTGCAGCACTTTCAGCCCAGGCTGGATGTGCTCCCACGTGGGGAGACCCAACAACAGCTTGGCCACTGCATTCTGCACTAGCTGCAGCTTCCGGATCTGCGACAAAGGCAGCCCCATGTAGAGAGCGTTACAGTAGTCCAGCCTTGAGGTGACCGTCTCATGGATCACTGTAGCCAGGTCACTGTGGTCGAGGAAGGGAACCAACTGCTGAA
>NW_015175471.1:136941-154060 GCF_001447785.1 Gekko japonicus
CTTAAGATGGTAAAATGCAGATCTGGCAGTGGCTGCCACCTGGGCCTCCATCATTAAGGAGGGATCCAGGAGCACTCCCAAACTCCTAACCTCCGACGCTGGCACCAACGAACGACGGGAGAGGGATCCCCAACCCCAAACCACGTCGACTCAAGCACAGGACCTCCGTCTTCGCTGGGTTTAGTTTCAGCCGGCTCAGCCTGAGCCACCCAGCCACAGCCTGTAACGCCCGGTTCAGGTCTTCTGGGTCGGAGCCCGACCAGCCACCCAACATCAGATAGAGCTGGGTGTCATCTGCATATTGATGACAACCCAGCCCATAACTCCTAGCAATCTGGGCGAGGGGGCGCATGTTCTCTGTAACGAGGGCCAACTTGCCTCTATCAACTATCAATTCTTCTAAAGCTCAACACCCTCCATGCCAAGGTCTTCTGGTTTCTCCAGCTGCTTCAGGGCCAACACATGGTTTGGTAGTGCTCACAAATGATGTTATTTCTTAGTGCTAAAATCTGGAGCTAATTTGGGTTCAGCCATAGAAGTAACTGGGATTAGCTCCTAATCACTGAGTTAGTGGTATGTCTGCATTCATTTTCATCTTGTTCCTAGGACGGCTTTGTGAGGCTTCACATAAACAGCAGTACATAGCCTTCAACTATATTTGGGAGGAGTTAAAGCATAGTACGTGCTCTAGAGAGCTGAGAAGTCAGCCTGTACTTCCAGGAGCCCAAAAGGCATCAGTTGGTTGAAAAAATAACTGCCACTGATGATTAATTCTCTCCCCTTTCTAAAGCATCATAGAGACCAAGAGCATTTAACATATCATCCAGACATTGCCCTTAATTTAAGGGTTTAACATAAGATTTACACACCTCTTTTTTCGCATCCCTCTTAGCCTTTATTTGTTCATATTCTTCTTTTGCTTTCTGGTTTGAAGTTTTTGTTTTATGCCTTCTCTTTGTGATATTGTTGCTGGGTAGACAAGAATTTAACAAACAAAAATCAATGACTTGGAAAGAAGCTTGTACGTTTTTTCAAATATACTTGAATTGGAAGTTGCATTACAGAAGTCCATTCTGTATTATCCAAGATTCAAAATGACATTCTCCCAATCTAGAAAAAACATAATAGATTTTGACCAGCAGGACAAACTTAGAAAGAAGTCCTGAGCACAATACTTGAAAGTAAATACCACTAAGTCAATGTAAATGTCTAAGCAAGCATAACTGTACCAGACTTAAATTCAATTACTATTTTAATCCTTGTTCCATCCTAAAAAGATCTTGCTCAGTAACAAAGTATTTTTAGAATCTTTTTGCTGGTCAGTTGTTTGACAGATTGAAGAGCCAGTATTATCTCAAGCAAAGTTCTTTATTTAAACAATTTTTTTTTGCAGCAAATGAGTTTGTGATGATATAGTGCAGGTATACATCTATCTCTCTTAATTTAAATCCACAGCTATGAAAGAAATTTTAAGTCAGCAAAGAAATGAATTAACTCTTGTAAAACAGCTTGAAAAAATGAACAAAATCTTTGTTAACTAGGAAGGTGTGATGGAAAGGTTAGGGGCCTTTCCATAAGAATGACCACTGAGAGATGATGGAATGTTGGTGAGTTGACAGTTGGAAAACAGCAGTTGGGAGTTGGCAGCTAGGGAGTTGGCAGGGAAAAGAGTGCAACTGGCAGAGTTAAGCTGTGCAGAAGAGCTGCTTCAGTGTTATGTTAATCCTATAAATAAAAGTCAACTTGTTTTGATTAGCCCTATGGGTTGCATGCCTACGGGAAAGAAATACACACACAATTTAGTACCTTGGTGCATGTCTGTACCTTTATATCTAATTCCCAACTGTGCCCCCTATGTATGGATAGCTATTTCCACAAATATGCGGCACATGGAGGGTGAAGATATGTTTCTACATGCTTGGAGCACTCCCCAGGTGTGCAGAAAAATCTTACATGTTTAAAAAATTATATAGGAAATATTTAAATTTCCCCAAAAGTAAAACTTACCATTGGGAACTATGGCGGAGGCTGGCAGTGGCAGCTGAGCTGCAAGGGATGTTGGTGGGGGTGAGCCACACAGAGCTTGCTGCTGCTGTTGGGGGAGGGGAGAAGCCTCAGCGGGCCCAGCAGCTGGGAGCCATGTAGAGCTCACTGCCATTGCTGCTGTTGGGAGGGGGGAGAGAAGCCTTCGTGGGAGCCATGCAGGGCTTGCTGCCACCATAGTCAGCAATGGGGGGGGGAGTCTTGATGGGCACACCAGTTGGAGATGATTTTTTTTAAAGAAGGGTGGCAAATGTGATGTCCTTCCCTACGTCTACCCTGAACCTGCGAAAGAAAAGTAGGTAGGGACATCACATAAATGCTTTTGATTCGGTCTCCAAATATGAATTTTTTCCTTAGCTAAAAGATTTGGTTGACCAGGAGTTTGTTGCTCAACACTTCTGAAAGTTAAATTATGGAGGACAGTCAATCATCTTCTTGTTTCTTTTTTAAAATATACAGAAAGCATTGACCATTTTCTCTCTCAGGTACTCTCACTCACAGGGACATCTACAGACAGGGTAGCCTAGCCCCCTTCAGTAACAGGCCATCACAAAGTTATCAGAGTTGGGGGGGGGGCTCAAACACGTCTGTGCACATGCTTCCAAATTTATTCATATCCTACACACACACACGAAATGGGGGCCTGCAATACTCGTGGGGGTAATTCTTTCCTCATTTTAATTACTCCCCCCCCCCCATCGCCGGCCTCCCTCCGGGCTGGCCATCTCTGGAGCCGTCTGTTCCACTTCCCCTTCCTCCTTTAAGGCAGGAAGGGGGTCCAAGGAGGAAGAGCCCCAGGAGAAGCCATTTGCCCGGGGAAGTGTCAGAGGGATACCTGCTGCAGCCGCACAGGTGTGTCTCAACCCAGCGTTACTGCAGCCCTTTAAAACTTGATTAGCCTGAGACTCTTCTTTGTTACCTTATCTTTTATTACGATACCATAAATCTGGGCATTCTTGTGGATGGCTATGGGTTCAATAGAAAGGGCAAATAGTTGGGGTGAGAGTGGACATCTCTGTCTGGTACCCTGTAATAATGGGAAATGTTTTGAGGACAGGTTATTTATTCAAACTTGGGCTACAGATGAAGAGTATAGGGCTTGAATTGTCCATAAAAAGCTTTCACTGAACTCCACGTGATGCAACAGTGAAATTAAGTAATTGGGTTTGAGTTCGTCAAACACTTTTTCTATATCAATCAATTGTATAAGAGACTCAGTTCATTTTTCCTTTTATAATTTATGATGTTAAGTGGTTTACAAATGTTATCTGCTATGTTGCGTTTCAGCATGAACCCAGTTTGGTCTTGATGAATGTATTGTGTGATGAATATATTTAGTCTGTTTGCTATGGTGGCTGTAAATATTTTAGCATCTTGATTTATCAGTGATATTGGTCTATAATTCTGGTCACCGTATCTCAAAAAGGCCATTGCAGAGCTGGAAAAAGTACACAGGAGGGCAACCAAGATGATTAGGGGGTTGGACTACCTTCCCTGTGTGGAAAGGCTGAAGAGTCCAGGACTTTTCAGTTAAGAAAAGAGATAACAAAGGGGGACACAAAGGTTTACAAAATTATGCATGAGTGGAAAGAAATGTTTTTCACGCTCCCAAAACACTAGAATTCAAGGGCATCCAATGAAGCGGATGGGCAGTAGGTTTAGGATGGACTTTACAAAAAGAGTGATTAAAATGTGGAATTTGCTGCCAGAGGATGTATTAATGACCACAGGAATAAACAGCTATAAAAAGGGGATTAGACAGATTCATGGAGGCTGTCTATCAATGGCTACTAGTCATGGCAACTGAGGGGAACTTCCACATTCAGAGGCACTAATTCTCTGCATCCCAGAGCAAGGAGGCAACACTGGGGAAGGCCTCAGCCTCTATGCCCTGTTGTTGGCCATCCAGAGGGACTGGTTGGCCACTATGTGAGACAGGATGCTGGACTAGATGGCCCATTAGTCTGATCCAGCAATGCTCTTTTTATGTTTTTCAGCACCATTATGCAACAGGACTGCAAACTGACAAAAATATGTAGCATTAAAAGGCTACTTATTATATTTTACAATATTTGTGTATTTATTCTTCCAAAGCACCTGTGAAGAAGTTCACCATTTTCTCATTTTACAGATGAAGAACACTGGCTGAATTAAAATAACCACACAAAAACCCAAAACCTAGCAGAACCTCAGATCTAACACCCCACTTGTTCTTAATGCAGCAATGTTATAGGCATCAAAGACAGTGATAATCCACATGCTTTGACCATTCAAAGCCGACACCTCAGTAAAAAAATTAAATTAAAAAAGCTGTGTAATAGTGTTGGGATATGTCTACTTAAAAACCCTAGACAGCAGTTGGTAACCAATGCCTTGGTAGGCATTCTAATGATACGACCGGTACAAGGCAGTTCTCCAAGCACAGAAGTCATTTCAATGAATTCACAAGGTAATTTATATTATGCACTAATATAAAAGAATAACTAAACTGTACTGAATGTCAGTTATCAAATGTAGCAGAGTTATGTTCACAAATTAGAAATTTGGATGAAGTGTAAACTTTAAGAAACAAAATTTTAAGCAACAGAACAATCTACATTTTCTCTATTTAACCATACTTTGATCCAAACACCCAATGAAAAATATAAAGCTCAAAAGAATAGTTTATTTACTATATTAAAAAAATCTAAGAATGTCACTCTAAGTAGAACAATTTTAACTAGATGACACCTGCCTTACACTGGCAACAGAATTACAATGAAATTACTTACTCAGCTGTACTGAAACTTGTTTCTTCCAATAGAAGAGGACCACTATTTTTAGGTTTCTGTTGTTTTTTAAGCATTTCCTCTTCAGCTAAATAAAGATGCTTCAAGTGTTCTGGGTAATTCTCTGTATACCCAACACTCTTCTGGGAATTAGCATATTTTTCTTTTTTCAATAACTTCTTATAATCACGTTGAATCTTTTGCTTTCTCCAAAAGGCGAATCCTTGTCCTGAAATCAGTAAAAAAATAAAATGCATCATAGCTTAATATCTTTCAGCTTGGAGAAGTTTTGGCACTATTGCAGCAATTAGGAGACAAAGAAGTCTTAAAAACTCATTTTCTAGAAGTATGTCCATTTTACTATTAGCAAAATTAAAAATATCTGAGTATCAGTCTGTAGTCATAGCAGCAAAAGGAAGCTATGAAAAGATCCAGTATAGCTACATATTATATGGTATTCTGCAAGGCCCTCCAGATACCCTATGAAGCTCTACAATATGCCTAGAGCTAACCCATTCAAAAATGGCTACTTGTAGTAATCACAACCTGTATGCGTACTTGGGGTTTAGCTACACCATTGCGGATCTAGTCTAATGTTAGTTTTACCACCTACAAAACTTGATTTCTTATTATTCTTTCATCACACAAGCTGGGCCATATTTGTCAAACCAAACTTTATCTCAGACCACAGAGATTTGGGGGTTATTTTACTTTGGTTTTAATTGGAACCATTTCTAAACTATTATTGTAAGCCACCTTGACCCACAGGGAAAGGCACAGTAAAAATGTTTTAACAAATAAAATTATTAGCTACCATATTAGAATATACAGTGCGACTATGTAGAAATGCATTTTCCTTTCCTAATGCATACCTAGTACCTTTTTTCCAATTTTTATTCTCAACAGAGAAATTATATTAAAAGCTGGCTTTAAGACAAAGATTACTGAAAATACAAAAACATGAACTGAATGCACCTTGGAAACATTAGCAGTATCATTGTTACATTAAGTTCTAGACTTAAACCATTCCCTTTAACATCTACATCTAAACTAGGCCTGATTTTAGAGGTATCAACAACTGAACCAATACTGGAATAGAAATTGGAGACACCCTCCCATGGCTATAAATTAGGCTAAAAAGCAGGAAACTTCCAGATCCAGCCTTTCACAAAATAAGGTTCATTTATACATACAATACAAATAATGTGCACATTAACCTATAATTAACCCAGCCTTATTATACATAAAGGTCCTGTTACTCCATAAGACATCAAAATTTCTACAGAGTGACCAATTTCACTAGATTATAAAAGCGGAGTACAGCAAATAAGTAAACACAAATTAACTGGGCAGGCTTTAGCAAACACAGTCTCAGCACCCTATTTATAAAATGAGGGCAACAAATGAAATTATGGCGGAACGCCTCAGCAAGCACGCTAATGATGAATCCCACTTCCAAAACAACTAGGATTTACTTTGATCATGATGGGAATCTTGTTAGTCTACCTATAGCAGTAGCCCCTTTCTAGGGATGTACTAAAAGGAAGGGCAGCATTGCCCATTGGAAACAATAGGAGACACTTGAAGGTCCATTGAAAATAATGGGAGTCAGAAATGCCAACTGACTTGCATGGGCTCCATTGAAATACATTACAGTACAAGTAGAGTTCAAAAGAAAATGTGGAATGGATTTTCCATTAGGGTCTCTGGGCAAAATAGACTATCTGGGACTGGAATGACAGCCCCAGGGGGGAGCAGAAGCATTCTAGGACTGGAATGACAGGCCCCAAAGTGGAATGACAGTCCCAGGGGGTAGAAGTGTTCTGTGACTAGAATTAGAGACTACGAAGTGGAATGACAGCACCTGGGGGTAACAGGAGTATTCTGTGAATGCAATGAGAGACCACATAGTGGAATGACAGCCCCTAGGGGTAGCAGAAGTATTCTGGGAATGGAATGACAGATCCCAGATTGGAATGACAGCCCTTGGGTGTCGCAGGAGTGTTCAAGGACTGGAATGAGAGACCACGGAGTGGAATGACAGCCCTGGGGGTAGCAGGAGTGTACTGGGGCCTGTCATTCCAGTCTCAGAACACGCCTCCTGCCCCCAAATGGTGTCATTCCACTCTGGGGCCTGTCACTGCAGTCCCAGAACACTCCTGCTACCCCCTGGGGCTGTCATTCCACTCTGGGACCTGTCATTCCAGTTGCAGAGCACTCCTGCTACCCCCAGGGGCTCTCATTCCACTCTGGGGCCTGTCATTCCAGTCCCAGAATATTCCTGCTACTTCCTGTGGCTGTCATTCCACTCTGTGGTCTCTCATTCCAGTCCCAGAACACTGTTGCTACCCCCAAGGACTGTCATTCCAGGTTGTGGTCTCTCATTCCAGTCCCAGAACACTGTTGCTACCCCCAAGGACTGTCATTCCAGGTTGTGGTCTCTCATTCCAGTCCCAGAACACTGTTGCTACCCCCAAGGACTGTCATTCCAGGTTGTGGTCTCTCATTCCAGTCCCAGAACACTGTTGCTACCCCCAAGGACTGTCATTCCAGGTTGTGGTCCTTTCGATTACTTCGACCACGTTTAGCTGCTTGCTGAAAACTTGTAAATGACGCAGATTAAGCTGGAGGTACACAGCAAAGGGGAGGGACAGAGGCTACGCTAGCTGGTCTTGGTGGGAATTCAAGGCGACAGCCATACCTCGGGGGGGGGGATTACTTACCCTCCTGGACGTTCCCTCTCACCGCACATGGATCTTGTCTCCATGGCTGTTTCCGACCACGCTGAACTGGCAAATTCTGCGCTCCCACATTCCTCTTTTGGCCCAAAGACTCTCTCCTCCTTACTACCGGCGCCATCAGGAAGCCACGTCGCAGCCCACCTACGTCGTCAAACACACGCCTACTGATCAGCCGAAGCTCGCTTTCTGATAGGAGAGGTGGGAAAAGCCTCTCTCGGTGTTTGATTCCTGTTGTCTGAGCAGAAGCAGCACGAGAGATACCAGATGCTCTGCGTTTAGAGATAGTCTCACACCGTAACAAAAAGGCCACCTAAATCAATCGCCGAATTAGCAGCGCCCCTGGGACTGGCAGGAGGACGATCCTTCCGACTTGCTTATGTCGCAGAGTGCCCACGACGCTACGGCCATCGCCAAGGCCGACGAGCTGCTTCTTCTGGCGCCGTCTGCGGAGGCTGTTAGGACGCGCGTGCGGGCTGTGGCCCAATTTCTGCGGCGAGTGTTGCCGCTGTGCCGGGCCCACACGGTGGAGTTTTTTACGCGCGGCTTGTGGGAGAAGATGGTGGCGCTTCCTCCGGAGACAGTGTTGGATGCGTTGAGTGGAGAGAGGCTTCAGCAGCTCCTGGAAGAGCCACCTCCACAGCGATCTCTGGAGGAGGCCGCCGGTAAGAGTCTTTCAAGGGTCTGAAGCAGATTGGCTTGGCTCGGATGGGGTTGGGATGGTCCTGCTTTGTGGCCAGCGGCCCTCAAGGGTTTTTCTGGCAAAGTAAATAGCTATGCTGGTCTTGGCTGTGAAGGGAGGAAACAATTTTAATGGTTTAAATATTTGCATTTTTTTTTTAAAAAAACTGCTCACCACAGAGTAAAATGGATGTGAAAGTAGAAAGCATCATAGAAATACCTGTCTCGCCCTCTATATAGGAAGGATTACACTCTCCTAAAATGGTTGCTGAATCTTTTTGAATTTTTGTCCTTCTTCATGCTTTTTGAGCTGTACAGATTTGTACAGTTACTGTTATAATTAGCGTCCTTTTCAACAGTAAGTCAAAAGGTGAATTTCTGAAAGTATTAAGGATATAGATTCAGGCATTTTAGAGGTTTCATTTAGGACCTAATGACAGGCAAACAAGATTTGATTGTTCCAGGTGCTGACAGACCTTTTTTCAGTTAGTTTGTCATGGTGTTTGAAGTAAAGGCTTTCCGATACTTTTAAAAACGCGAATACCTCAGTTTTCCGTGAGAGCCTCACCATGGCTGATAAAAAATGCACAAGAGATTTTAAAATAAACAGCATTAAAATTTATGAGATTACATTATTTAAAAGGAACTTCACTTGCTAGGGACAAATTCTCAGGAAAACAATACAAAGAACACATACAGATAAACCAAAAGCATTTTGGAATAAAGTATTCTTTCCAGAATACCCAAAAGTTATGCTCTCCTAAGGGACACCAATCCACAAGGTAGGAGTAGCCACTGAGAGAGCCAAGATTGAGGCAGAAAAACAGCAAACACTCCTGGAGAGTAAAACCGTAAGCAGAACCTGCTGCTGGGAAGAATCATGCTAGTGGCATATGCCTTCAGGTGGAGAGAGACACCACTCAGATAAATTGGCCCCAGGCTGCATAAGTCTGTACTGATAAAAAACCAGCAACTTTGACAGAGCCTAAGAATGAAAAGGTTACCAATGGACATGCTTCAGAACAGATATGTTTGGTTGATTTAGCACCCAGTCAATAGAGGCACAGCCTCTGTTTGTTGTTCTGTTGTAGCTTGCAAGTTTCTTTTAACTGCAGTCCTACGTAAAGTGTGTTCCAGTAGTGCAACTTGGATATTATTGTAGCATGGATCTGTTTAGGTCAGATTGGCTTATTACAGAAGGGGTGCTAACTTCTGAGCAAGTTGAAAGAAAGCATTCTTGAACATGTTTTTCTGTCAGCAAGGTAGGTTCTAGAATATCCCCGAACTCCTAACATGGTTGGTAAAAGTTTTATCCCATCTATGGTAACTTATTACTTCCATCTACCAGTGTCACTTTCTGTTAGACCTCTGTCTTGTCTGCTTTAAGATTCAGCTTGTTCTCCTTAGCTGTGGTCTTCATCCATCAGTTTTGCACAGAGACAGCTGCTTCTGGAGGTTTTGTTATTTAAGGCTAGAGCTGGGTATTGTTAGTATATGGATGGCATGCAGTCCCAGAGCTCTGGGCAAATGCATTCAGTGACCTAAAAAAAAGTTGCATGAGGGATGATATGGCTTGGGAAAAATTCTCTCCACCAAAATGCATTTATAATTTTTGAAACTGGAAGTCTCACTTTCTTCTGCCATGACTTTCTTAATCTGGGGGGGCAAGCAATCTAATTGGTCCACATTTTTTGAAGAAGAAGGAAAAGACAAAAAACAACCACAGCTACTTGGTTCCCACCAGGACAAGGATCTTGACTTCAGCCCCTTTATCAGATCAGGAAAGGAAGTGCAAAGTCAGTAGTGTTTATGTTCATAGTGATGGTCATCCTATATGCCGTAACATGATACAAGTGCATGTTCCAGTGATTCTAAATGGTACATTTGGTTATGTCTTCTTCACACATTTAAATCTTGATTTCTCAAAGCTTTAACTTTAGAACAAGTTAACCAGTATATTTTGTCTTTGAAAGAAATCTATCAAATGTAGTCCCTACTCACTGTATCCCATTTTCATTTTCAGTAGCCTGTTTTCTTCATGATGATTTTCGTGTCACTATGTCTTATTTCATAAAACAAAGCAATATTGCTGATTAAATTCCTTACTGCTTAACTTGCTTTAGCAAGTGTGAGCCCTACAGAGTTTGCTGCAGACAGATCTACTTAAGGATTGGGTTTTTGCTTTTTTTAGACTCTGGAACATGTTATAGAGCGGTAACTCTCTTTGGTATTATCTTATCCTTTAGAGATAATTTGACTTCTTTTTTTTTTACTGTACTGGCTAAAATAATCTCACGATGATGATTTCCAATCTTTTTAAAGTCTTCATCTTGTTCCTTTATGTTCTTAGATCAGATCTTAATTAACATTCAATCCAGATAAATGAAAGAAGCAAAAGCAAATATGTACACTTTTTAAAAATTACATGGTATTTTACACAAGGAAGCTCATTCTTCCCAGAAATTGAAGGTTTTGTGATAGCCAGTTGCATATTTGCCTGACACAGACTTATAAGTTCTAGCAGTCTCCAGCTGTGACTCTGTCTCCGCTTATCAGAACTCACAGCATGGTATGCCAAACGTGATGAAATCTATTTGTGTGTATCCAGTTTCTCTTGGTTTCTCTTTGAAGTTAAGGGATCTTTCCTACCTATCCACACCAATTAACTATTCCCTAGTTGGTCTGTCTTGATTTTTGAGTATAAGAAATGAGGCAGCAAAAGGGTTATTTCTCATTTCATGTTTCACAATGTGAAAATCTAAAGTGCATCTGATCACAAATCTAGATTTGTGTTCCTTTTATATAAGGCTACATTGTTAGGCTCTCCCCATTCCTTATTTCAGTATTTACCTTTCCGCTACTTCTTAAGTTTGCTGCCTTGCATTTTTGTTAAAACAAAGTAAAACCCATTTGAGCTATATCATAGTAACATATAGGAAAGCAATAATAATGATCATTGCTATAAGTTGATAAAATGTTAACATTTTAACTGTTAAAGCAGTAGTATTGGGCAAATAGATAAGTTGTCTAAACTAACAGAATTGTAGGGTGGTAAACAATTAGAAATTTATATTCCTCCCTCTATACCATAATGAAGCAAGATTTGTTGAGATCCAGGGATATTATCACTCAACTAATACTGAACCCCAGCAGTCTGCACAATACCAAAATTACCTTGTGTCGCTTTCAGTATATAATGTATCTGAAGAAGTGAGCACAAAAGCTCATATCCTGCCACATATTTTGTTAGTCTTTAACGTGCTACTGGACTCTTGCTCTTTTCTACTGCTAAAGCCAGACTAACATGACTATCCATCTTGATATAATGTAGAATTTTTTTTACCATGCCCTCCTTGCGATGAGTATTTGGGAACAGGATGAGCACTTAAATTTTTCTTCATATGTGGGAAGTTCCCCAAGTGAGCAGTGCCCCTTAACTTTTCTATGTTGCTCTGTTTTGCTGTCCTGTTGAAAGCAAATTTGACAATCATGTGCTTGTTATATATTGAATGGGAAAAGTAGGTTCCACACACCCATAGCATCCATAGGCTTATGTCTGTTTATATGCTTATGTTGAATTATTGTATATATACTTTATTTTAAATGTTTTTAATGCTGAAATGTTTTATGTTTACTGTCTTGGGGATCCCATGCAGCATAGAAATGTTTTAAATAAAGGCAGCATAGAAATGTTTTAAATCTATATAATAATTGTGTTTTGGGGTGGCCCTTTGCAGCTCTCCCATTGGCCATGCAATGCACTCCCTCAGCCATTGGGCTGTCAGCCGCCACTCAAGAGTACTCGTGTGCCATTGGCCGGGTGCTGGATCTGATCCTCTTCTCCACCCACTCCCCTTCAGCCACTGTGTTCTGTCAGAATTACTCGCAAACGGCTTTTTCTCTTGACGAAGACACTTCTCTTGCTTGCCTCCTGTGTGGGAGTAACTTTTCCCTCAGTGGCTGTTGGTAGGTGTAACGAAATGGCAGTTACCTGTGTTTGTAAGATGGCTGCCATGTGGTTGTTTGTTTAAAATGTTCCCCCATAAGGTTTAATTGAGCTGTAGTTCCAGAGAGGAGCCTGCAGGGGTATCACTCACTGGGTTGAATGGGGCTTCCTCATATGCTGGTCTACAGTTCCCAGCTGCCCCAAGGCCGAAAAGTGCAGGAAAACAGGGACTGTCCCAAGGGGCAGGGCAGCAAAGACGATTGTGTGTGTGCTTACTCCTACAGTTCTGCATCATTCATTTAGTGTGTGTGCTCCATAATTGTGTAAATCTCTATATAATGGCCCCGGTCACACGGGCAGGAAACTGCAGAGGAGAAGCGTGGCTGTTTGCCCTGGGGCAAACTACTGCGCAGTTACGTGATCAGACCTCCTGTGGAGGTACTGTGGAGGTTCCATGGCAAGGGAGAGGTTCCGATCACAGGACAAGCTGGCGCACAACGAAGAAGCGTGCGCCGCAGCAAACTGTTTTTTATTTTTGTGTACATGACAAATGCGCATGCTCCGTTGGGTGCGCATGCGCATCCACAGAGACTTGGACAAAAAAACCCCACCTTATTTGCAAGGGGACATGGGCGGGCGCCGGATGCCACCGGAAACACGATCAGACGCCCGCCCTTGCCCCGCAGTTTCCGGAAACTAGTACCTCCAAGGTACTAGTTTTTTGCCATGCAGTTTCGGCTGGAAGCCTCGGTTGAGCCACGGGAGTGCTACGCTTCCCAGATGTGCTGGTGAGATGGCGCCCGGAAACTCCGGCTGTTTTCCATCTCACTTGTGTGGCTTCTGTTACGTGTGACCGCAGCCAATAATTCTCTTAGCGTATTGGCCATTTCTAGCTCTCCCATTGGCTGTGCAGTGTGGTTCCATCAGCCATTGGGCCATCAGCCGCCACTCAAGAGTACTTGTGTGCCATTGGCCGGGGGCTGGGTCTGCTCCTGTTCCCCACCCACTCCTACTGCAGCCACCTTGCCTCTCAGGATAACTGGCAGATGGCTCTCTCTTCCTTGACGAAGACACTTTTGCTGCTTCCCTCAGTGGCTGCTGGTAGGCAACCAAGCTTGGTTCAGTGTAACCCCATCCTCTGCCCACTCCCAGCTTGGCCACTTTCCTGTCAGAATAAACTGAAAACTCTCTTCTGCTTGGGTCCACTATGGCTGGCTGGCTAATGAGGTGGGCCAGCGGCCATCAAACCATTCTCTTCAACCCCCTGCTGTGCAGCTTTTCCCCTAGCGTGTCCGATTCCCCATGCATTCGAAATAAATCCACGTTTGAAGAACAAAGTTAAATTTATTATAAAGCGATGGTTAGATCAGGAACACAAGAATTGTTAGGAATGACTACAGACCCCATAGGGAAACATAATAAAGGAACTTGAACCAGGTTAGGACCAATGAGTCCAATTCCCGCTGGCGGGAATGCAGATAAAACTAGCGCCCAATTCCTTGGGAACACAACGGTTCTACAACATAAACACAAGTTCAGTTCTCAGGCATGAGATACATAATAAGCAAAGCAACGCCATAACTCCATCCCACCTCCAGCTGGTTGACCTTGAGCAGTTCCGCAGATGTAGCAAGCAAAAGACAGTAAACACCTACACAGGAGGATACGGGGGAGGGGGGGGATGGACAGAGCACAATGTAATATATGTAGAAAAGAACACACCATCCTATGGCAGCTAGCTGACATAGGGTTGCCAATCTCCAGGTGGGACCTGGAGATCACCTGCTGTTACAATTGATCTCCAGATCACAGAGATCACTTCCCCTGGAGAAAATGGCTGCTTTGGAGGGTAGCCCCTATGGCATTATACCCTGCTGAGTCTTTCTGACCCTGCCCAATGCTGCCCTCCACAGGATCCACCCCCCAAAAAACTTAGAGCTGGCAACCCTACTTTTCCCTCAGTGGCTGTTGGTAGGCAACCAAGCTTGGTCTTGTCACCTATTTTGGCCTTTGGGAGAAAACTCATTGGGGCCAGTCCTGATAGGGTTTCCAACTCCAGGTGAAAAATTCCTGAAGATTTGAGGGATGGAGCCTGAAGAGGGTGAGGTTTCAGGAGGGGTGGGACCTCAGACAGGTACAATGCCATAGACTCCACCCATCAAACCAGCTTCCATTCTGGGGAACCATTGTTATGGTTCCATCCTGGGGAACCATTGATATACAGGTGAGGGCTGGAGACCACTCAGAATTACAACTGCTCAGCAGGAGGGAGGGCAGAAGTCAGCTGAAGTCAGAGGGGCAGATAACGGTAGGTTGATGGTTAGTTGGGAAGGAGATGGGGTTTCCAACTCCAGGTTGGCAAATTCCTGTGGATTTTAGGGGTGGAGCCTGGAGAGGGTGGGGTTTGAGGACGGGTTGGACCTCAGACAGGTACAATGCCATAGACTCCACCCTCCAAACCAGGTGAGGGCTGGAGATCACTCAAAATTACAACTGCTCTTCAGGTAGCAGAGATCAGTTCCTCTGGAGAAAATGGTGGACTCTGTGTCATTATACCCTGCTGAGGTCACCACAGCAAATTGACACTGTGTGCCCAAAGCCAGGGCACTCTCCCAGAGCCTCTTTTTAGATCTCGTTGTATTTATTTCCACAACGGGCCTTATTCCTAGTAAATAAATAATGACAGCTATTTCTTCCTTTGTGCCACACATCTTTGAGGGATATTTGACCTAGCTTATTGTGCAGATTCTGTGATTAAAATTACAGTATGAAACCATGTAAGATCAGTTCGTGAAAACAGATCTCTTTACATGAATATTTCCATATATTGGTGATAGTTCTCTTGAACTGTGTCACACTCTTCTTGCTATTAATAAACAACTATCCCTCATCTTTCCATACAGATGGCTGTGATTTCCCAGACATTTTCTGTGAAAATTCTCAGAAATTGGTCAATGTGCGTGCTTTTGCTCTGGCCGCCAAGTACTACTCCATGCCAAATCTTGGAGTGTGTACCTCTTTAGAAGACATGCTTAAAGCATTGAACTGCCAACAACAGCCAAGATCTGGTAAGTAATAATTTAATTTACACCACAATCTAAAGAAGTATTCCAGTGCTTTGCATAATGATGAGTCATATTCACTGTGCTGGCTTATACTTCTAAGCATTGTTTCTTCATCCCCAAGCCATTTATATGCAGGGTACAAAAATATTTGGAAAACGTATGAGCCAGGTAGGAGGAAACACCTGCTTCCTAAATTGTGAAGCAAAACCTGGTTCACTGACCAGGCTCAGTATGTTCGGTGCTAGTGACTCCTGGACATCTGGATTTTGCATCCCTGTTTGTATGGTTAGTTTTCTAGGTCATACCTTATTTGTTATCCTGAAATTTCAACTGCATTGACTTACATTTCCTTCCTGTTTGTAGAAGAGTCCCATTAGATTGAATAGGTGAACATAGAATCATCCATGTGTCATCTTCATAGGAAATTTGGCTCTTTTTTTCTGTTTTAGCCAACAAAATTTAGGCAACACAATATTCTGTTCATTCTGATATTACCTTTTTGGAGTGAGATGTAACATCAGATTTAAACAGTGAAATAGCTTCATAAAGTAGTCTGTTTGCTAACTCTTCTTTTTTGCATACATTAGTAAGCCATTTCTCTAACACTTATTCTTTACATTGTAAAGATATTATATATATCTACATATATAGATATCTTATTTATGTATTTAGAAAATTTATATGCCACCTCTCCAGAGACGTGTTCTCCAGTGATGTGTATAACCTTACAGCTTTCTCCTTAGTATTCACTTATTCTTGCTTGTTGGCACTGTGATAGTTCTTATATTTACTATTACTTTAGTCTGTGTAATCTACACATTTACTTAATTACGTAGAATTAAATATTCAAGTTATAACTCCTTGAATGTAATTACTTGCACTTCTGTCTTTTTTGCCTCAAGTTAATTTATATTTAATTTATAATCCATACATCTAGCTCTCTACAGTTTCTCATATAAATTCTGTGGAACTTCTGATTTTTTTTCCTTCAAAAGCAGCCGTTTGTCACTCCCCCCCCCATTTTTAATTAAAAGGGCTACACTCAGCTGCCATGACATGTAAAAACACAGCTTATTCTTGTGCTCATGTATCTCCTCTCTTCTACACTCCTTTCTCCAAGTGTATTGGAGCATGATTAAAAGTTTTCTGGCTTTGGGAATCCTTGAATCAAGCCAATGTGTGCCATGCCATTCACATGTGGGTGCTGGAGCAAATCAGAGCTTGTTTCCTCTTCACAAAACTATAGCTCAGAATCCCATTTTATGGGGATGACAGGTGGGTCAGTGCTGCTGTTATTGCTCGACTTGACAGCAGCATTCAGCACAGTGGATTACAATCTGCTAGTTTACCATCTCACCAGCATTGGAGTATGTGGGGAAGCCCTGAAGTGGGTTGCCTCATTTCTCCATGGTCGGGACCTTTAAGGCCCTAAACGGTCAGGGATCAACGTACGTACAAGACTGCCTCTCCTGGTATGTCCCGCACAGAGCATTATGCTCAGGAGACCAACATCTACTGGAAGTCCCTGGCCCAAAGAGCATCCAGCTGTCCTCAACCAGAGCCAGGGTCTTCTTGGCCCTGGCTCCAACTTGATGGAACTTTCTGCCTACTAACATCAGGGGCCTGTGGGACTTGTTACAGTTCCGCAGGCCCTGCAAGACAGAGATGTTCTGCCAAGCATATGGTTGAGGACAGCAACTGCTTTTCACCCTCTCCCCCTCCCCATTCCTAATGTAAATTGGGGGATCAGAACTTTGCACTACAACACCATGTAGAGGTTAGGTGTTATGGGATCTGTATTTTTAGATTATTTATTATATTTTATATGCTGTATTGTATTTTATATGTATTTTACAAGGGGGGGACCCGCGATACTCG